>NC_056570.1:2292870-2295187 GCF_013358625.1 Macadamia integrifolia | reverse complement strand
TTTTCAGGGTTTAGTAGTACCTGGAAGATGCAGAGGGGAAGAGGAGGTGGTGATGATTTATTTGATTTCGGCGATCCTTTCGCTGGGTTTGGCGGTTACGGTGGCCACAGGAATTTAATACCTAGCCTCTTCGGGGGAAGAGACCCATTCGATGATCCTTTCTTTAATCGCCCATCTGGGGGAATGTTTGGGCCTAGCATGTTTGGCCCCAGCATGTTCGGTCCTAGCATGTTTGGCCCCAGCATGTTCGGTCCAAGAGGGAGCTTCTTTGGAGATGCTCCTGCCTCTGGGTTTGTTGAGCATGAACCACCTCAGGCCAATAAATCAGAAGGGCTAGTTATCAAGGAGTTAAACTCTGATGATGAGGAGGTAGGAGCAGAGGATGAAAAACTGAAAGCTTTCAAGGAGAAGAACGATAATCCAAGGAAACATTCTAGGTCGAGTAAAGAACCATATGTTGAGGACCCAGATGACGAAGCTGAAGGTAAGCTGCTTTTGTGATAGAGTTGGTGATTGTGTGTGATAATCTTCATCTGAAAGCAGTTTGAGGTCGCTTTGGAAAATCTAAACTGGGTTTATGTGCAGGGAGGAGGAGCAAGCAAATGCAATACAAGAATGACTATAACAGGGCTGATAGAGCACAGCCTCAGGCTCGTAGTTTCAGCTTCCAGAGCTCCTCTGTTACTTATGGTGGTGTTGATGGAGCATACTATACTTCATCGACAGCCAGGAGGACTGGCAGTGATGGAGTAAGTGTATTTCTTTCTTTAGTTTTCTAATTCCTGCTTTTTTATTGAAGGTCTCATGTTCTAGTTCTTTGGGATCAGGTGATGATAGAAGAGAGCAAAGAAGCGGATACAACAACAGGTCGAGCAACACACAGGATGTCTAGAGGACTTCAAGATAAGGTATTTGTGATTTGTTCTTATTCTGTCTTTCCTTAATGATTACTTTAATATTTGTTGGTTTTTTTTCCCTTATTTATACTTTCCATTTCTGCTGAGTATGTAGTGCATCTGATCTTTATACTTTTGGAAACTGTCTTCATGCATGATAGTATTGTCTAAATTTGGCTGAAATGTAATGTTTGTATTTTTTCCTGTAGGGTCATTCAGTTACAAGGAAGCTTGATTCAGATGGTAAGGTGGACACCATGCAGACCTTGCACAATTTGAATGAAGGTATAATCCCTTCGTCCATATCAATGATTCCTAAATATGTAAGTCATAGCTGTCAAGGTGTTACCTAGGCGCCCTGTTGGTGTCACCTCGAGTTCTTAACTCCTCCAATTCCTAGGGTCGCGTAGATGCTGTGAGAACTATGGTAATGTTACATTTGCTCAAGTTAACTCGATGTTTAAATGTGTTTTCTCAGATGAGCTTCCGGGTTTTGAGGAATCTTGGCAAGGGAATGCTAGAAAGCATTTGCCTGGATGGAGTGAGGGGTTCAATAGGCAGGCAAATACAGGTAAAATTTTTCAATTGCCACAAAAAATCAGATGATTTTTTGTTTGCAATGGACAGATCTTTTTCTTCTTCTCTTTTTGTTTGTTTGTTTGTTTGTTTTTTGTTTAGTTGACAAACTGGCTGTGATACTCCTGCATCCTTTAGAAATTTTGCAAGAGTGTGGTCATGGTATTCAATATTTTGACGCTTGCTTAACCAAGAAATATGATAGGGCCAACAAAGGAGTTGGTTTTTTTGAATCCTTGCTCCTATATTTCCTTTGGTAAGAAAGGAGCCTACAATTGACATGATTTGTGTTCCCACCAACCTTTCCTGGGCTTGTTTATTGCCATCATGTGCTCTAGGGGCTTGTCTGGGATTTTATAGTATTTGGTTGTGTGCTTCTTCTCTTCCTGCTTGGGATAGGCCCACATCATTTAGTTCTTTTCATGCCCCAAACATGAGATCCTCTTCTGTTGCTGTTACATTAGTATTGCAAAATGTACTTGTCTTTGTTGACTGATGGGAATGCATGGTAGGTTACTAGGAAAAATCATCTGGGGAGTAGTAGATTAGCTAAAGGTGTTAGGAAGATACATTGACTCAGTAAGAAATATGTATGGGTGAAGATAGTTGGTGCTAGAGCATCTTTTTTTTGGTAGGGGGTGGTGGGTGGAGGATTAAGTTTCTATTATGGAAAGTATAAGGCTTATCAGTAAGGAATGGTTCTTGCTTCACTTATGGAAGAGTTCATCTGGAGAGTAGTAGATTAGCTAAAGGTGTTAGGAAGATACGTATAGGTAAAGATAGTTGGTGTTAAGAGCATTTTGGGTTGGGTTGGGTTGGGTGGGGCGGGGGGTGGGGGGTGGGAG
>NC_056570.1:2271350-2292850 GCF_013358625.1 Macadamia integrifolia | reverse complement strand
TTTGGGTGGGGGGGGGAGGTTGGATGCAAAATGTTATAAATTACAAAGTAAAGAGAAGTTACATGATTTACATTTCATGAGAGTATAAACTATCATGTGGAAACAAATTTTTTATACGGGTTCTACCAGTTTCCCCAAGAATGAATTGTCTAACACCCTGTCAGATATTCTGAAACCTAACTTTTGAAATGGAAAGTATACTTTAAGGCTTATCATTAAGTCATGGTTCTTGCTTTAGTTATGGAAGAGTTGAATAGGCTCCACTTCAATTTTTTTTGTCTTCTCTTTACTCATTTTTTACTATTGTTAGTTTGGGTAATTATGTATTCTTTAATTATTGTTCTCTCCTTTTTTTTTTTTTTGGGGGGGGGGTGGTGTGGATGCAAAATGTTATAAATTACAAAGTAAAGAGAAGTTACATGATTTACATTTCATGAGAGTATAAACTATCACGTGGAAACAAATTTTTTATACGGGTTCCACCAGTTTCCCCAAGAATGAATTGTCTAACACCCTGTCAGATATTCTGAAACCTAACTTTTGAACCCTGTGGTATGTGTTGGTTGCTGAGCTTGAACTATGTTAGGATATTCTGTGGTGCAAAGGTTTTGAGGTTAGCTGGATTGGAACTACATACATGGAGTAAAAATCTGATGGTGTAAATACATGTTGGAGTGCTAAGATTGATGACCTATGTTAGCCAAATTGGCCATTCGTGTTGTACTGTTCATGCATTAGGCAGGGAAGATAATAAGGCATGTCACCCGAAGGATTGGAGTGGGGCAGTGGGAACACTTCTAAGAGGTGCTTCTAGGATGAATTTTCATAAGAACACAAGACCAGTGGGTATTTATCTTTGTTGGGCATAACAGAACGTGTTCAATACTTCAATCAAGAAACAGAACTTGTATAATCTATAGAACGGGTGTAGCTAAGAGCGATGGGGTGGCTAGACTTGGAAAGATAGAAACAGAAAGTACTGTAACAGTAGGAATGTATTAGAGCTTTCTCCAACTGTCTAGTGCTAAGCATTTTCTAGAGCAGCCAAATGTGTTCAAATTAACATTTTGCTTTCTATGTTGCTCAACATAATAAGTATGGCATGTGGATATTGAAACACCCCCAAACATGCACAAAAAAGCACAGCATCTATGCTGTTGCTATTAATCAGTAATCTCTGTTGCGGCCATCAGTAATCCTTTGCAGAAAGTTGGCTTACCTCCATGATTTATATTTTCCCTTTGAATGTGCTCTTGTTATATGAGGCATCCTGATGTAGTGAACATGTAAATTTGATGATGTGGTATCCCTCTATAATCTACAAAATAAAAAAGAAGACATGGTTGATTAATTTTAGCCCTGTAATCATTGTTTTCTTGTTCTTGCCTCTCTCTTGCTTGTTCAATGACAATATAGGGACTAGCAGCACTGGACCCAACGGTCAGGCAACAAATGGTGGATGGGCGCTTCCATCGACAGGGCAGCAGCAACCTCGAGGTTCTGAGAGGATGGGATTTGATGATGGGTTCAGGCCAAGCGCCTCCAAGGGAAGAGCTAAGTCATCCATTAGGATCAATATAGATTGAAGAAGGATTCGACAAGTGGATGATTCCTCGGAGAGGTCTCCAAAATAGTTACTAGCAAATTGTCTGCTTCTGTAAGCACTTCATACTTGCATACTGGGATGTCCTAGGCAGGTTACGAGCATTTGGGTCAATGCCCCAGCATTATGGACTGATAATATACCAAGTCAGAAATATATGTAGAACATTGTCACTTACGTATTTCTTGTGTGGATCATTGTTGAAATTTTTATCTTTGAAGCTGGATTATATACCAATGGGGTTGGTAGCCTAGTGAAAATTCTCTCGACCCATCACCGCTGGAGTCTGCTGGTTGTGGGTTTGAATCTTGGTATGTCACTATCGTCTATTGGTCCTGCGGAAGCGCCTTTTGCTGTACAGGGCTTGTCTGGGCTATGTTCACTACCATGAAAAAATAAGAAGTTGGATTATAGAGGTTGGGTTGTAGGTTTTAAGCAGTTCCAGCCCAGCCCTATTTTTTTTTTCAATTTCCTGATTGTGGTTGGGGCAATTAGATGGATGACGGAGGGATTCCATACTGGGAGATAAATGGGGAACCGGGACCTGTAGAGCTGTTCAATGGAGGTTTGTTTAGGCCTCAGTTTTGTTTTCAGATTGCTTGTAAGAATAACTAGACCGAAAGACCAAATCTAGGTTGGAGATCGGCCACCTTTTCAGTTACTTTGATTTTCCAATGCTAATATGCTCGTTGATTTCCGGTTCAATTCTGAATTGTCTCCAGGAAATTAAGGTTTTGATTTGCAGGAAAAACTTTCACGATACTAATAACCAAACGGGAGCTCAAATTTCTTGGTCCAGCTTTCGGCGCGTGGGGTTACTTTTTATTTATTTATTTTTTTTTCTCCAGAACTATAGGTCATATATATACCCAAAAAAAAAAAAAGATAAAAAATATAAATGTAGAAATTTGATTCAAAGACGCCAAGGAGGGATAAAGTCTGGGATCGCGTCCCCCTTTTTGACATGGTCATAGGCAGGGTAGGAGATCCACTATTTCATTAAGAATCTAATTCTTGATATTCTATCAGCATCTAGGCTAAGCTTAAGAATCCAGGTTGGAAGCCTAGGATTGATGATTAACAAACCAGCATTTGGATCATGTGTAGGATGGTCCATCTCATCTGTTGAAGTATATTTGTGGATGCTCCTGTCCATGGTCTATGGGTGATTAATTTAGTTGCACCACATAGATTGGCAATTTTTGCCATTGGGTATCTCGAGAATAGGCAGGATGTGCCTCTAGCAAATTTTGTATTCAATTTTAATCATATACACTCTTTTATCCGTTGGCATACACACCCTTGATAGTTTTAGAATTTTGACAGTTCTATTTTGTTACTTTATCAGATCCTACTAAACTGAAATTAATATCGCTCGTGGCCAATATTGATACAAATAAGTTAATACAGTTGTTCTGATGATTGAAACGAGAGGTGCAATAGGGCTGGGTTGGGATGGGTTTCTTAGAACCCTAGCCCATCCCTAAGTTCCCTTGATTGGGCCCAAACCCGCCCTGACCCTAACTCAGGACTGCAAAACTTTAACCCAGGCCCAACCCTTACCCTCCCTGATTTGCCTTGATTTTTCAGGGTCGGGTTGGGATGACCCCAACCCTGGTTTGCTATAAAGGGCCGAGATGTCCCTAATTGACCATGACCTTGACCTTGGTTTTCCATCAAGGGTTAGGTACACTCTGATTTTTTTTTTTTTGGTAAAAAAAAAAAAAACAAGAGAGATCACTGAGAAGATATAGTAGGGGTTTTGAGGTGTCAATGATTCAATGTCAAACAATATCTAAAATTAAGTTAATATCAAGGTTAATATTAGGGTCACAACCAGGGTTAACATCAGGAGCAAAAACCACGGTCAAGTCAAGTCAAAACCAAGGCCAAAAGTCAGGGTAAAAAAATCAGGGTCAGGTTCAAGGCGAACTGGGCGGGTCAAAGACATCAACCCTTACCGACCCTGACCCTGACTTAGGTTCAAAAATTTTAGGGTCGGGCCGCAGGCCGACCTTTAGGGCCAAATTTTTTGGGTTGATACTTGTTTGGGATCAGTGCGGGTTCAGGCCATCAGAGCCAAATTTGCACCCCTACCTGAAACTGTGTTTGAAAAGGTAATTTTTTTCAGATTCGGAGTTAGTTTTCCTTAGCTTCTGGAGAATAAATTTCTTCACCAATAAGGCACTGTTGTTGCTATGCTTAGTCACAATCCACGGTATCACGCATTAACAGATTATTCGCTCCAAAGCCAGCTTTTGTTCTATACCATGGTCAAATCGATCGAAATGATGTGACTATGTGATTGAATTTCTATGTTATTATTTATTCTCAATTATAGATGGTGGAAAATATTCTTTAACATGCTAATTCAAAAGGTTGAATCTCCATGGTGAAAAGATTCTTTCTTCACCCTGTGTAGACAATTGGATCTTCAAATTTCTTAACTAAATTTCAATTGTTTTTTTTTCCCTCCACTTTAGCATCAGCAATCGATTACGTATGATTCAATTGCTCATTTTCCGGCAACTTCGTCAAGAACCTTGTTGTTGAACTTGAAACCACCTTTCAAATTTTCAACCATGGATGAAGGAATCAGAATCATGGCTTTAAAATTTGGATCATCAGTATCAGCTGAATCGGAATGGTATTGGTTTTGATTGGTCTCTGATCCTAATACACATGTATGGTCTAAGAATAAAATCATAATAAAACTGATTTTTTAAGGAAAAAACAGGGTAGATCTATCTAATACGATCTGATTGAGGCCATCTAGGTTAGTGTCAAAATGATATCGACATTAACTGATCTCATAATTGTTCCTGAGTTTTAGAACCTTGATAATAATAATCAACTTGGCTTAAATTATGTATTAATTCCTTAAATTAAGATTTTTTTTTTTTTTTCCTTTTTGGTTAAGCTTTAAATTAAGAGTTCAAAGGTTGAAAAAAAAAATTTTTTTTTCGAGGCTTTTCTTGTGATTTAAAGTTTCTCACACAGTGCATTTGGAAAGTTTAATTTAAGCAGTACTAAAAATCTGTCACGTGACGACGCTATATTAATGTTATTGGTTGAAATTTTAGAGAAGATTATATTTTAAGAGTCTAAATTTTTCGTCTTGAATTTATTTGTTTCTTAAATTATTTAAAATCCCCCCCCCCCAAGAAAAAATCAAATTTTTAGGCTGATCGATCCAAATTTGTCGTGTATCATTTGTTTGTCAAATTATTTGCAAATTGTTTGCCAATTCTTCATGAGTTTTTTAACCAGCTTTGATAATTTAATTCAATGATCATTTTAAGCACATGAACCTCAGCATTCATCTTTCGGAGAGTCCAATCAATGGTGAAGAGATTCATTTACTCCGTAGGTGATGAGAATTTCTTTTCTAAGATTGGGTCCACATTAAACTTGTCATAGATTGGTTAGAAATAAAAATTAGGGGTGATCGTAACCTAATCAAACCCAACCCAACCCAACCCAACCCAGCCCAGCCCAAATGAACCGGACTATCTTCTAGGTATCCCCGGGGCATGAACTCACACACGTACACGATGTACGTTTATGATCTACCATAGATCCCTCACACGTCCACAAGCTCAATAACACATGTAAGACCGAGCTCTTGTGGTCGTGGACTATATGGCCATTTCCTTCTTTGGCTAAGCTAATTTAAGATCTAGAGAAAATGCATATAACAAGATAATTTGTAGGATCTAAACCATACGTGTGTGTTGTGTTGACCCATGATCCATGCCAGCCATGTCTCCTTTTCCCCTTTGGTTCTGTATTAATGTCGTGGAAGCTCCAACCAGAATCTTATAAGACCCATAACATGTTCATGTCCATGTTCATCTCTCCCTTCCTCCACTACTTATCTCTTCCACGTTGTCTACACTTCCTCCTTAACAGCTTAAAAAAATTTATCAAGCCTGTAATACCACCAAGTCCATCATCACCACCACCACCACATCTTTCATGAAACCTATTTTCTAATTGGAACCCAAGATCAAGAAGCAGACCAGTAACAAAATTAATCTCTTTGCTTGTGAAGCAACGTGATCCTACTTTAGATCTAGTTGTGGGTCCTTGGCCTCTGTTCATTTCCAAGTTCTTAATTTGTTGATTATCATGGTTGAGATTAAGGAATTGAAGAGGTAGCCTGGATGGTCCTGGTCAAACTCCAAACCAAACCCGACTCGGTCCGGTCCAACGAAGTCTTGGATTGGTAATCCTACTCATCCAATCCAATTGCAAGGATGACCACCATTTGGTTTTCCTGGGCTAACTGGTTTGCTTTGGTTTAGTTGGGCTAATCTGATCTTATCTTAGAAAACTGGAAAATAAGTACAGAAGCTTGTTTCCTTCACTGCCCAAATGAACATGGGGCTTGCTTGTCTGTCTTGGAGAAATGGTACCAAACTGACCATTTCCTGTTCTTCATTTTTTTAACTATGTCATGGTCTGTCCAGTCTAGGACAATACAGTTAATACATGAATATTTCGGGAATGGTGTGGTGACAGAAGATATTAAGTTAATTCAGATTGGGTTTAGTAGTAAACATTAATTAGATTAATATATTAATTGAGGTAATGTATAGGAAGCTTACTACAGATTAATAATACCCTGATCAATCACTTGCTAATCTTGGCACCTTAGGCTCGGGCATGCTCGACGATGTTTCCGGTTAGTTTTACACATTTTTCAGGTCTTCCAATTGTTTGTTTGAATAGCTAAGTGAACTATATAAAAGGATTCTTAGTTCTTGTTACCATTAATAATGGCTAATTCATTAACACACTGGAATTAGTAGTTAAGCTTTGCTGTGATGACATGGGGAGCACATGGCAAGTGGTTAGCCCAACTGTGTTGATCTTAATCTCTCTTCTGAGTTGTGGACAATATTAGTATAGTGATTATAGACTTGTCAATCATTTTTCCAAGTTGTTAAATTAATATTTTCTAGTTGGAATGACTCAATTTCTACATAACAACCTCCCTCAGTTGCTTCTACATAATTTCATTGCACGAGGCCTATGGTATTCCGTCCTTTAAATACAAAGGGTGAGGACCTCTACCAACCCAGAAGTTAAGGAGCACTTGAACCTATTAGAAGAACCAAAACAGAAAGAAAGGGAAGAAACAATGGCTTGTTGGTCTGCAGAGAATGCTACTCAAGCTTATATCAGAACCTTGAAAATGGTAAGTTACGGAGCACAACCTAAATCAGTTTCACCATTATTACTCCAACTATTTATTTTTCATTCATTTTGGAAAATTTTCTCATTTGGGTTCTTATTGATCTTTGATTTAGGGAAAGAGAGGCAAGGAACCAGATGTAGCTGAGTTTGTATCTGCACTTGCGGCAGGTAACTGTGCACAACTCATGGTGGAGGTTTGTGCAGGAACTGCCGGCACAACCACATTGGCTCTTGTTGCAGCTGCCCATCAGACTGGTGGCCGTGTTGTGTGTATCGTTCGTGGGCTAGAT
This sequence comes from Macadamia integrifolia, assembly GCF_013358625.1. Classification (NCBI taxonomy): domain Eukaryota; kingdom Viridiplantae; phylum Streptophyta; class Magnoliopsida; order Proteales; family Proteaceae; genus Macadamia; species Macadamia integrifolia. The sequence continues at coordinate 2,285,755 of NC_056570.1, read as the reverse complement.
GAGCTTCATGCATCTGAAGATGCTTTAGGCTTCAATGCTGATTATGTTGAGTTTGTTATTGGTGATGCTAAGAGACTTCTAATAAACTGCTATAAAGGAGCAGATTTCACTCTCATTGATTGTAACTTGGAGGATCATGAAGGTGTGTTTCAAGTAGTACAAGCAGGTGTGAAGCATGGAGAAGCTGTTGTGGTGGGTTATAATGCATTAGGCAAAGGATCATGGTCGCCAAGAAGTGGGTCAAAGACCCAGTTGCTGCCTATTGGAGGGGGGTTGCTAGTGGCTCGGATACCTGCAATGGTTAAGGTTGGAGGCAACAGTACTGCTGCTGCTGCTGCTGGTGGTGGTGGTGGTGGTGGTGGTGTCAATGGTGCCAAAAGGAGTAGATGGGTTGTTAGAGTAGACAAATTAACAGGTGAAGAGCATGTTTATAGGATCACATCTCCTTAAGAGGAGAGAGGTTGAGGTCTAGTCTAATCTTTGCTCCTTCTATGTGCTCTGTTTGAGCAGAGTCTAATAAACTGTAAATAGCCATAGAAATGTATTACCATCTAATGCTCTTTAGTTTTTGAGGGCTTAGGAGCTTTGTATTGTGATATGAAGTTTGTTGTGAATTATAATGAAAGAACTTGGAAGCACTTCATAAGGAAAAGGTGGAGGCTTCCATGGATAAAAATCTCAAGAACATCTTAAGGTGGAAAATCTGGTTTATTGGGGCTGATTTGGTCTGTGAGGGCTGATTCCCAGCAACTCCAGATCACAATTTATTCTGGACTCTTCATTATCAAACTCAATGAACAAATTAATAGACCAATTCACCACTGCTTCAACTCTCACGATCCAAATGAGTCTTCATCATAATCAAGATTCATGGTTTTGTTGAAGAATTTTGAAGGAAATAAAAATGAAATGGAGATTTGGTACCAAGTGTTATGGATTCTACCATTAACTGATAATTTTTCTCCAAGTCTTCCTCCGCGGGTGGGAAGCCAGTAACTTAACTCTGGTTTCAGAAATCGGATTGGAATCAATGGAGATTCGAATCGGTCAACTCCAATACTGATTCCAGTTATTGGCTATGAATGCTCTTCGATCTGGTTTTTTTTTTTTTTTTCTTCTTCTTCTTTAATCAATCAAATAGCAGAAAATTAATGGAAGTTCCATTTTTTATAGCAAAAATTACAAGTCTTTTGGATTAAAAAAGTCAAAAAAAAAAATTATAGATGTATGGAAATCTTGGCTTCTTCTTCGTTCTTCCCAGTTCTATTTTCAGGAATCGGCCGATTCTGACAAATTTCAATGCGATTTGACTCAGAATCATGGAAGCCGATCCTTTATCCGATCTGACGAAAAAGGGGGAAACTCTCAAATTTAAGAAGCCCATAAATCTCCTAGCTTCTTGTGGATGAGAAAAATAGAACAGGGGAGGAAAACAGAACAAAGACTGGAATCTCTCTCTCTCTCTCTCTCTCTCTCTCTCTCTCTCTCTCTGCTGTAGTACTGTGTGATTGGGTTAAGGAATAGGGGAATTGAACTTTACATACACTAACAGTTTCTCTTTCTCTGGGTTTTGCTTCTCACGACATGGCGGCCTTGAGAACCACCGTTAATATGATGATGAGAGAAATGTTCCAGAGCTCAATACTCTCAAGATCGAGGACATTTACATTGCTTCCGGCGACAACGTCCCTGAAGTCCGATGGTACCTTTTGCCTTTCATGCCGTGCAACTCGTCTTGGTGGGATTCGTTGCATGGCTTCAGATTCCAGAGACGGCGGCAAGAAGGCGTCCGCCCGTTTGTCACAAGTTCAGCTGCTTCTGCAAGAAGCCGAGGAGAGAGCCCTTTCTGCCGGCAACGAGCCTACCGCCAAAATTACGCTTGGTACATTCTTCAAATGCCCTACCCTTTTCTTTCTTTTTTTTCCCCCTCAATGGAAAGCCACCTTTTTTCAGCTCTTTTGATCTTTTCCTTTTACACTTTCGTTTCAATACAACTAGCTGTCCTTTAACAGAGACTCGTAGCCCATCAAACATGGTAGAAGGAAGTATATGATAACAATATTAGTATCAACGCTATGATTGAAGGACACCATGTGTTTGTTAAAAAGTCATTGTTTGACGGAGAGGGAGCCATGAACATTGAAATTGAACTATAGTTACCTGAACATTTTTTTGATTTTTATATCTAAATTTGCAAATTCAACATAAAATTCTATTTTGTCACACATTTCACTGCTCAATTTACCAAACCATTCTAAGTTCTTTGTCCAGGGGAAATTAGGTAATTGAAACCTTAGTGACATATTATTCAGGGCCCGTTTGATAACGTTTCTGCTGTTTCTGTTTCAAGAAACGGCATAAACATAAATTTCCGTTCCTAGAAACAGAAACGGAATTGAAGGTGTTTGATAAGTCATGTTTTTAGAAGTCAATAGTAACCAGTGAAAGAATGGCCACAAGTCGTTTTCAGAAACGGCAAAAACTTGTTTCGCCTAAGTCGATTCTTGAACCATAAATAAGTAAAAATTTCTATTTCTATTTCTATTTCTGAAAATAAGTGAAATGAAATAGTTTTATCAAATGCTTTTTGTTCCATTTCTGCTGTTTCTGGAAATAGAAACTGCAGAAACGCGTTTTTTGAAACGTTATCAAACGCGCCTTTAGTATTTGAGTTTTTTGTAAGTTTTTGGTTCTTTGGAGTGGGGAAAAAAAAGTCAAGGCTCTTGGTATTATCCGTCTAGATAGTATACAGTTCAGAAATTGCGAGTGAGAAAAAATGGATGGTTATCAAAACAGAAATCTTTTATTCCGAGGGATTTTCTACCCCTTTTAGAGGCCTCAGTTCACTCATGTAACTTGCGGTGTTGCAAAACACTTCGGAATGAAAGACTTGGAATATGTGGCATAACTTCTTGGCGTAGACATGGCAACATACTAAATAAATTTAAAAGAAGTGATGAGCTAACAGGTTGTTGAAGCCAAGATGGGAGCAGCTTATTATGTAACCATAGTGAGGGAAAGTTTTCCTAGGTTTTCAAGGTGGAGAACCCATAATAATTTCTACAAAAGGGGACCTTAAATAAAAGAAGATATTAATCTTCCTTATCAAACTTGCAGAATAAGAAAATAAACTCTGAAAGGGAAACTTGCCAATGGAATAAGAGAGTAGTAATCCATATAGATAACCTTGAATATCAGGATAACTGAAAATACTATAGTTGAGCACCCCGCATCACTTGGGAGGCCTATAAGAAACGTGTGATCTATGCAAGTGTCGATGTCCATACACCATTCTTGATCTATCACTTGGGAGACCTATAAGAAACACGTGATCTATGTAGGCCCATGGAGATGACTTATTGCCTTCTTTCTAAATCCATCCCAGCTCTTGGTGGCATTTCAATCTCAGCCTCTCCTCTGTTTCTATTCTTGTTCTATACCCACTTGCCATTCCCTTTTTGAAAAGAAAGAGTCCCCTTCTTTCCCAGATTAAGGGTGGTGAAGTGGTTGTAAGTAGGCATGCGATAATTGAGAATTTCTTTGCTGGTGTCCTTTATTTATAATATATAATCTTTGTTGCTCCAAAAATTTAGGGAAAAAAATCATAAAAGTAAAAGAGGACAGTGGCTAGTTTAACATCTGTAGTTCAGGGCCTCCTATTTTGATGACAATTCATTCATGAGTCCATGACCTGATAAGTTATTTTCTCATGATGAATTCGCTGTCCCTGTATTGGGTTACCTACTTCTTCTATGACTATGTATGGTAAGTAAATGGAAGAAGAGGACATGGATACAATGTAAAGTTGTGCTTCATAGACTGAACAAGTGAATCCAGTGGTCATATTTCTCGTGCGGTCATATGTTTTTGCTTGCAAATCCTATTCCATTTATTTATTGGAGAACCTACTAACCTATCGATTAAACAGTAGATTCGAACAATTAATTTTGGCCACTCCTAGTTTTACATATTTTTCCTTAATGTTCTATGTGGTGTTATTTAACGGAACTTTTAGACACTGCATTTCTTGTAAGATAAAGTAACTACTTAGCTATACAAAAGTTAAAGGATTGGACTATATCTACTTACTACTCTGGTGCTTGAGTTGGTTGCTGTAGGTTTATGGCAATGAGCTCAGTAACTGTGTCATATTACTCTGGTTGGAATCTGAATCTGTTCTCTATTGTTTTTCTTCAGACCATGTTACTGTTAGTTTTGCAAGAAGTGGCGGACCTGGAGGTCAGAATGTCAACAAAGGTCTGTTAACTTCTTTATCTTTTGCAGTAGATCCTCATCAATTTCCCCTGCTCTATTCGTTTTCATTCTTCTGTATTTGTTTATTTACTCCTTTCTGAAGCTCCTTGTGGATATCATGTTTGCAGTCAACACCAAGGTGGACATGCGATTCAATGTCATGAATGCATATTGGCTGAGTGACAGAGTCAGGGAGAGGATTTTGCAAATGGTATGTTACTAAAATTCTTCGTGCAGTACCCCATTGATTGAATAAGTGAATGCATGATTGCACTTCTCTACAGACAAGGAGGACGTAAATAGCATTCCTGAATTATTTTTTCTCGGATAAAGTTGAGAACACTTATCTTTTCTGATTGAACTGGACTTGAATGCTTAATGGCAATGGTGATGCAGTATGTTAACCATTTGTGCGCTGGTAGAGCACATCCTCTTCACAGGAGGAGTTTCACTTAAACATAGATTCTGACAAGTAGTTACACAATGCCCTAACCACTTCGCCAATGAAGGGTTGTGAGTCTTGTGACCTTTGATTTTGAAGGATTTGATTATTGATCATCTGCTTCTTGTCAGATAGAAAAAAGGTCTAGCAAATGCTTGTGGGAAGAGTCTAAGTATCCAAAAGCCAAGTCATTAGACTTGGGTCAATATAGATTTGGAACTTTGGAATGTCCCATATAATGGTTGTCATTAGTGCTCTGAATTTGTATCACATGTAAACCTGTGTGGTGAAGACAGCATTCCACATCCTGTCTTCCTGACATAAATATCCTTAATTTCAATGCACCTTTTGTGCAACTATTCGATGAGATCCAAAGGTGGTTGTCATCTCCATGCTAGCATCCAGTGTTCTGTGTTCCACCAGTCATACTTGATCATCCACCACCAAAAGACTGTTCAACAGTTGCCGGACAGTAATGGTTGATAGTTGGATTGGATAAAATTTCCTGATCCGACCATCAGACTGGGTGGTCCTATGGGTCGGACTGTCAACTTCTGGACCGATTAATCCAATGCTTGATCTGTTTTCAATCACTGCTAGAATCTCTACTCATTTATTTAAAATTGTTTGCCAGACTCTTCTCACTGTTGTTATCATACTTTGTGCAAATTTCAATGTACTTCACTGTTGATTAACAGGAAAAGAATCGGATCAACAAGGACGGGGAGCTTGTGATTTCTTCTACAAAGACTAGAACACAGAAGTTAGCTTCTGTTCACTACTTTTTGTTCTTTGTTGTTGTTGTTGTTTTTTTTTTTTTTTTTTTTGGATAGTTAGGCCCCTTGAACTCGTGACCTCTTAATTGTTAGGTGTTGGTCCTTTGCCAATTGAACCCATTACTTCTTGTTATTTTCTGTTTGGGTTCCGGAGTTGGTCTCATTCTATGTTTTTCTTCAGGGGTAACATTGAAGATGCTCTGGAAAAACTTCAGGTAAGAAACAATTTTTAATTTATTTCTTCCTGATTTTTATGCAATCAGAATTTATGAATGGCCCTTTGTAGTTCCGATTCTACTGTGATGCTGCATGCTTCTTAGATTTAACTGTAAAGGGTGCATGAGCGAAACAAACACACTGGACAATTTGTAGGGTATTTTAGCAGATTAAATACTTTTATTCCAACTTCCTGCCATTTCTTTTTTATATTTTTCTTTCTCTGGTCAAGGTATGAAAATTTTATTAAAAAAAATCGGTTCTAGTGAAACTCTGGGATGAGAAGGGAAATGTACAAAAAGAGGTGGAGGATGAAGCCACCAAACATGAGACAGAAAACCTTGAGGCACCCTTCACCAAAAGGTGGGCCTCCCGAACAGCATCACGAGGTTTACGAAAGGAAATACAAAATAGAAAAAATCAACAGAAAGGGAAACTATATCATCAACAATGACTTTGTAGCCCAATCGAAGAGACAATTCCAGCTTGTTAAAGAGCCTTGATCACTGGTAGGCAATCAGAAGATATAACCAATTAACCATAGAGCTGAGCTGAGGCTACAAGCCAAAAGCTTCGCATCCCGAATCGCTTTGGCTTCCATAAAGATGCAGAAAATTTGACACTCACCTTACATTTGGCATCAATAAATGACCCAGCACTATTCTTGAAAAGAACACCCCTTCCGCCTTTTTGTGTGGATGCATTCCAGGAGCCATCAGTGCAAGCAAAGGACGCTTCGGAGGTGGTTCCACCTACTACAGAAGACAAGTAATACCAGCATAGCTCTCATTTACAAATATGTAGAAAGAATAAGTAGTAGGTAATAAGTCCAGAAGAACATGATTAAAAATAGCTCTATTCCTAGTCTTCTAATTTTGCCACAATAGAGCAGACCACTGAATATTGAAATCCAGGTGATTAGGAATGCCTTTATACCTATTAAACAGATAGGCTAACCACTCTTTAAATTGGTTGCCCCGAAACTGTTAAGTGTCTAGGTGCAAACGGGAAGCACGTCAACATGAGCAGCAAATGGACAAAGAACCAGAGCGTGGACTATGGACTCCTATTGGTTGTTACAAAAAGGGAAAAAAGGATGGGAGTAGAGATTTTGGGAAAAGAGAAGAAGATTAACAGCCAACGAATTGGAACTGCATCTGCACAAAGAAGAAAGCTTGATTTTTGGAACTAGATTCAACTTTCAGCCATTTCACCCTTCTATATAGGCTGCCTTGTCTTGTTTCTTGTTTAACTTACCTGTGAGTTCTTGGTTTCCAAAATATTTCATCTTATCTTAATTAATTTGTCAGGAAATTATTAATGCTGCTTCTTATGTCCCACCACCTCCTTCGGATGAGCAAAAGAAGAAGATTGCCAAGTTGTAAGGGCTTTCCTCTGTCAATGTTACCATCTTTATTATCTTGCAATGTGTTTTCTTTTTTCCTTTTTTGGGGTGGGGGGGGGGGGTGATGATTGCCTTTCTTTTTCGTTGCCTCTTTACCCCTTGGCATGTATTTCTTACATGAACCATTTATCTTATTTATTGAATTTGTGAGTCTACAATGAGATTATTCTTAATTTGTTATCATTGTGTCTGTGATTGAAGGGCTGCAATAGGGGAGCAGAAGAGGCTGCAAAGCAAGAAGGTCTTATCACAAAAGAAGGCTTTTAGGAGAAGCAGAGATAGTTGGGATTGACAGAATAAACATAGGATCTGCATGCATTTGAGGTTTGAAATATTATGAGGTATTAACGAATATTCATCATCAAAGTCATGTTTGTTGTCTTGGTAGAATTTTTCAAAAGTTTCTCCTGAAGTTTGGTGTTATTTGGCCTTCCCATGTTCAGGCCGAAGTCAAGAGTCATTAACCTACACCATGAATGTTGAACTGTTACATGGACTGAATACAGAGAAGATTGTTGGCAGCTGATGAGCTTAAACTAGTGGATATCCAACATCGAGAAGAATACCTTAATGCTGCAAAGAAAACAAGAATCATCCTCTCAGAGATCTCAATCATACAGTATTAGATGGCATTGGTATCAACCTGTTTATAGTCCAACAGCTTTTATTCATTCTTCTTGTATAAATATCAGATTTTTTTAAAAACTGGAGTAATATTATACTATTGTCAAGAAAAGAGATTTTCCAATACAGCACAGAGCCACCTCTGAGAATTTAGGGGCTAAGCTCCATTCCAGTGTGACGATAAGTAAAAAAAGCAACTCAGTGTACAAAGCTCTTGTTACTGCTGGGTATGGGAGTGGTAAATGTACGCAGCCTTAACTCTGTTTCGCAAGAGATATTGTTTCCAAGAACTCAAGTAAAAACCCTTATGCTAAATAAACCAACAAATAGAGGATAACACTGTCTTCTACCATCTGTGATATGAAATACTTTTTTCGACACTCAGATACACAAGATGACAAGTGGATCACTATAAGAAACATGATTGCTCACCCAATATGGATATCCATCACATGTCAAGATTGAAGGTTCTTCTCTTCGGGGATTTATAGCTCGTTCTGGTTATGGGTGCTTTGCAAGTTGCTACTGATGCTGCTCCTGATGAGTATTCACAATGGAGAGCTTAATTTGGAGGAGACGAGGAGAGTCTGGACTTCTGATTCATTGTCTCAAAGGGAACTGTTATGGATGGCGTGTATTAAAACGAAATGGAGCCTAACCGAAAGAGTCGGGAACAAATTCAAATTTTGTCGCTACCTGAGTACCTGACGAGTTTCAAGAGCTAATTTACAGTGTTGGGTTTTGGGAATTTTTTTTTTTTTTTGGGTAAGGGATTTGGGAGTTCTAAGGATGCAAAATTATTTGCATATCTGTTAGCTTAGTTTGGCATCAATATTTGGGATCCGGCTCCTCTCTTGGGTACCCATCGTTCAGGTTTTGCACATAGTTATCTGAACTAGTGCCACATATTCAAACGAGGATTCAACGGTTCTTGATGCCTTGTTTTTTACACCTATGTCAGTATCTCGTTCACCGTGCCTCTTTTCAAAGTATTGGATCTTCGTCTAGACACATGGCGCTTGCCCAGGTAGATATGGGCCGACATGGGCGATGAGCACTTAGAAAAATAGTCTAATCCCAATATTTATCATTATGGTAGATTAGATGAAACTAAAATTTTATTGACAGGTAGATCTCAATGGCGTTTAATCACTTGTCAAATTTTAATCAAAACATAGTTGGTTATACATAGGGTATATGAAGCTTATCTTAAAAGATTTCTTAAAAATGAAGCCTTTTCTTTTATATATATATATATATATATATGCTAATACATAGGAGTTTGTATATGAAGCTTTTCATGCAAAAAAAAAAAATATATATTATATATATAACTTAAAATATATAAAGTTGTAACAGAATAGGTTTTTTTTTTTTTGGTAAATAATACATAGGGGGTTACTATCATAGAATTTGAGCTTGAAAATTTATACACGGCCAATTTAATTTATTTTCTAAATATCTATATAGTCAAAATCGTCACATCATCCATGTTAGAAAAACTCCCTGGTTATGGATTTATTTTCATCAAAAGATAATTCAAGTGAGAAACAAAACATACTTTTTAAAGAGAAAAACATCCAAAGGAATATTTGACTCCTTCACTCTTCATGTAGTCAAAAAAATATTTGCAACTTGGCCTACTAATGATTACTTCTTTTTTTTTTTTCATGAGTTAAGGTTGTCAAGGGTAGCTAAATAACTATTTTTCTAGCCGATGATTATTAAACACCCACCTAGGTGATACATGACATATTGACGTTGACACGTTAACTACATGTATCTCATGGTATTTCAATTAAAACTCAAATTCCAAACATATTGTCTACATTATCATCTAGGCATGGATTTGTTTTTCATTTTGAAGTCTAGTTTGAATAGCCTTCACCGCATTGATCATGAATTTATCATGCATGTCCTTGATTCCAAATGAAAATACATGAAAAAAAAAATATTTGATGTTTGGATTCAATAAAAATGCTACTTATTATGGTTGCAAATTCAATATTGTGCCCCAAAATTAATAGTAATAATTTTGAATGGTTTTCATTCAATCCTAATATGATCCGATTCATGCGGTTATGGGGTCAGCATGAGCCAGCGGGACTAGTCAAGCTTTCTACCTGTCGTTAGCAAGAAAAAAATGAATAGGATTAAAGAAAGGGAGTGATCGATGGGATAAAGTTAAAAAAGAATTATTCCTTGACATCCCACAAACGTACTATGACAGCATTTGGTCTGGGTGCATTGTCAGAAATAATTAGGAAGAAGACTTTTAAGAAAGTTAATCCTTAATTTTGCTTGTCATCTGTTCTATCAAATGGAACCAGGAAAAAGGAAATTAAATTTGACTTCAAAACCCCCGCCCACCCCCCCCCCCTTTCACATGATATAGAGGAGGAAAAAAAAAACTCAATCTTTAAATATCTAAAGGACATTGATGCCAAAAGCCATGGAATTATTCTTATTTTCTTTGGCGGTGGGGGAGGGGGGAATAAAAAACCATGGGACTTGGTTGTTTGATTTTAGATGATCAACATAAACTGGTCTTGGTGGCGTCTGATCACTTATTCCCTAACTCCCCTCTGGTGGGACCGTGGGATAGGCCTCAGCCCTCTGATTGGTTTTGAAATCAGCCCCTGTTCATTTGAGAAAGGTGATCTACTTCTCTTGACTATCAAAACCCTCATTACCTGCTAATCAGATGCTGAGTTTCACGGAAAATAATCCTCTATTTTTCTCATCCCTGTTTTTCCTTGTTTTGCTACCTGCAGAACACGACACGTGGACAATTTTAAGACCAATGCACCGGATGTAATAATCCTCACTCAACCTTGACCGTTGGATCCTCTATTGTCCACGTGTCGTGTTCTGCAGGTAGCAAAATAGGGATGAGAAAAACAAAGGATTTTGATCCGAGTTTCACCCACCCTCAACGATTTCTACTATTATTAGGGATATTTATGAGGAGAGGCTCTGTCCATGGTCATGCACGTAGGATGGGGATGAAGGATTGCACCCGTGCACAAAATCTTTTGCCTCATATATGTTCCTTCAAACTAGTTTTGAAGATGTTTCTTTCTTGCATGGGAATAGGTCTGTGAACCTTAATATTGCTCATTCTATTTTCAAATAGGACTTGAGTTACCTACAATCAAGGTACTTTGGAATCTTCCTTTCTTAAGGATCTTCTAAAACTTGTATATATGAGTATCAATTTGAAACCTTCCTTGTTTTTGAGGATCAATTTTTGCGAGAGGTGGCTCAAATGAAAAAAAAAAAAAAAAAAAAAATCATTTTTCTTTCAATTTGAAAAGAAAACTAAGTGATCAATGGAAGTCAAAGAGTTGAGCACACAATTATTGAATTGAATTGAGCTAATTAATCAATACATGAACCTAGCAACCAAGATTTGATACCCTACCAAACAGGGCTTCCTGTGACTGTGAGTGACAATTTCCCTTCCTTTTCATAATTATATTAAATTCTATAAAGTTCATCAAATTAAACACTACAAATCTCAATATATACAAGGTAATTAAAATCCATCCCTTATTTTCCATGGTAAATCAATCTCATAACCTCAACTTTATTCTGTTCATCTAACTTTCTTCAACATCTTTTGCAGTGAGCAGTGAGATAAGCATCGAACAATTGAGAGCATCTAGACATATGCTTTAAGAAACCTTTAAATCACTCGATATTCACTGCACTGATGCAGCAACTGCAAACGATTTTCACACCCACTATTAGTCTACCACCATAATCTATATAAGCATTGGTCGCAGAAGAATAACATCCAACAAGTCAATCAATAGAAAGAGATTGGTATTCTGTATTACTTCTTTCTTACTCATTTCCGGAACAAATGCTCTTCCCCAGATTCCTCGTCCACGTGTCTGATCCAACGACCGGTGCCTTTGGTGACGGAGCCGGTACCACCACCACCACCACCACCATCACCATCACCACCGCTGCTGCTACTCCCCACATGTACAATATCCAAACCCTTCCCTACCGGAAGACATACCGTCCGCACGACACGTGTCGTTAAGGGCAAAACCCCACGCAACCTAAAACTGGTCCCTACAGCGTTCGCATGCTTGCACACCACCACCGCACCCTGGTTGCTGAACCTTGCCACTCTCAATACCCTGGCAAAGTCCTTCCGGCGAAGATCCACCACCAAGAAGTCCACCTCCGATATCCCCATCATCACCTCCTTCGCCTCTCCCACTATAACTTCCGGCGACACCCCTACCCCACGCAACATCGCTTCCACATACTCCAATCTCGACCGTTCATCCTGCACCACACATACATGTCTCGCCCCCGTGTGACGGCTGGCCACAGCGAGACCTATACTGGTCGATACCACTCCGCCGACTGACCACGCTTCCACGATCACCTTCGCTTTCCATCCCGCCGCCATGGCAGATACCAGCTCCGCCACACTCGATTCTTCAAATAGCTCACACTGAAAACAAAAGAAGAAAATCCCAAAAATTAATCGATAGCTCAAATTACAGGGTACCATCAATTGTGATTCTGTGAATGCTTACTGATTTAACAGTATCGATGTAGGCCTTTGAAGCCGTATCGGGACACCAAACAAGCTTCATCGATCTCTTCCCACTCTGCTGCTTGAAATTCCTCCGCTCCTTGACGGCTTTCTCATCTCTTTTGGGCCCTCGAAGGCCAAAGATAGTATACTTGGGAAAGCAATTTGTTTTGGTTATTGCTTACATATGTAGATGGAGTCACCACCACCTTAGAGAGAGAGAGAGAGAGAGAGAGAGAGAGAGAGAGAGGGTAGGTTGTTTCGAGAGGATCGAGGGGGATATTAAATTGGGAAAAAACAAAAGGACAAAAAGAACAAGTTTCTTTAGAAGCGTTGACATTTTCTAAACTCCAAACAGTAGCAAACGTGTGTAATAGACTATAGAGATTTTTGTTGTTTTTTTTATAAATTTTTAATGGTTTTTGGATAAACACTACACAGGATGAGGTTAAGATCGTAAAGAAGAGAACATGGAGGAAGAGTACATGGCAGCTGGACTCTGGGTGATTGGGGGAGTGCAAGACTGCAGGGCCGGCAACAGCCGCATAGGACACGCCGACAAAGGCAATGTCAACTTGAAAACCAAAAATAACAAAAAGCAGTGTAATATAGTGTAGGATACGCAATTCTATATTTGTAATGGTTTCCTATAGCAACAACTAAAGATAATGGATTTTTAGGTTTTGGGTATTTTTCTTCTTTGATAAGTTCTGATTGATATGAAATGCTGCCTATATAGTATACATCTGAGGTAGGATTAATTGAGCTATAAGGGTCTAGATTTTTTGTATGGGTCAGAGGATCTAATCCTTCTACATGGTGAGGACCCTTGGGTGGTAGCTCATGCAATAGGCATCACCCAACACTGTTTTCTTACATTCATAGCGGGTTCACAGTGCCAGCTTATAGGGAATACACCAATGAGGAGCAACGAAATGAGTTTGGAAAAAAGATCTTTGCTAACATCAGATGTTGGGATGTTCATGAGTCCAAATTGTCCTAGTCATTGGATGGATGGGAGGTAGATGGATGGATGGGAGGTAGATGGTTAGATGCCCAAGTCGTTGAAGAGGAGTCAAAATGTACATAAGGGATACAGAGGTCATTTTAAATGTGAGAGAAGGTGATAGTGTGCTCTCCATCAGTTTAGAAAAACTTTCTCAATGGGTGTGAAAATACCGCATCACCATATTATAGAAGCTCATGCATACCCTCCCATTGGCCAAATTGGGTGGCGTGTACTTGCTTGAGAATAGCGTTCTCTTGCCCTAATGAATATAATTATGTGAAAAAAGATCATAGATGTAGAGTAAAAAAAAAATTCTAATAGAATGCTTACTCTGTTTTTTAGATCTTCTAGGTCAAGATTTTTTATTTCTATGAACTCTTTCTCACTCTTATTCAAAAGGTCCATCTCAATGTAGAATATCTCTAATTGAATGCGATTTATTTATTTATTTTTAAGGCCACGTAATGCCATACCCTCCCATGATTATTCACGCACCCCCTTAATAATCCCTTCCCCGATTCCACCCATGTAAAATTTATAATTTTTTCAGTGATCTATTTCACCACAACCAACTCTAATTGGATTGAGACTTGAAATATGTGTAGGAGTTCTTGGGTTTTACTTGTCGATAAAATTTTAGCCTAATCAAACCCCTCATGTGGTAGAAGTAGGCACCTAACCATGGTTTGGCTTTGAGAACTAGTAGACCTAAAACCTTCTCCCTATACTTAATAAACACTTCTTGAGAAAGGGTTTCCTATAAGGGCAATGTAATAAGAATTCTGCATATTACACCAATAAATGACTGAAAAATGATATTTTCCATTTAAGATCTACACGAGAGACCCACATGATCAAAATAAGAGAAAATGTATCAACACAATTCTCACGATTTATTATTTGAGAAAAATAGATATAAAGGAATTTGTGCAAGGACAACACATACTTCCTTTTTTTCATACTTCTATGAAGCAGAAATAATTATGTTTACTTGGGTAGTGGTTGTGTAGTCATTCCATTTACATTATTTCTATACACTTGGAGGACATCTCATGTACCATTAATGCCATTTTCGCAAAATATTGAAACACAGATAGGAAGATAAGAAATTTTTTTTT
>NC_056570.1:2270607-2271330 GCF_013358625.1 Macadamia integrifolia | reverse complement strand
AAAAAAAAAAAAAAAAACTTAGGAATTGGACCCTATTAATCTTTGGGGTAAAGTGATGAAATCCAAATACTTTTCCCCGTACCTCCTTTCATGCTTTCTGCCCTCGGAATGCCTCTTCGGGATATAAATCTATTTTTAGAGCTATAAGCCTACTTGTCAAAGGGAGTCCTTGTTCTCCCATAAGAGTGACTTCTGCAAAATAGGATCTTTAAATCCAAGTTTGCTCCGTTTTTTAGATTGATAAAGACGGATCTAAGAAATCCAATGGATCTTCTACTCGTCTGTTGTTGATTTGAGAAGAAATTTGAGAGGCTTTTCGAATAGATTCATAGTGGGAAGTAGGAAGCATCAAGTGGGACACTGCAAATTTAGACATAGAAGTGTCAATTTATTAGAACCTCCTTACCGGCTTGGGAAAGAAGTTGTTTCCACCCTTGAACATGCTTACAAGTTCTATCATTGAGGCTATGTTTGGTAGCCAAGAGAAGAAAAGAAAAGAAAAAAGAATCTACAAAAGAAAAGAAAAGAAAAGAGAAGAAATGAAATGAAATGGTAAGAAAATAAAAAGATGATGTATGTTTGGTTACTAAGGGAAGAAAAGAAAAAAATTCAAAAAAATTTGAATTTTAAGAGAGAAATAGACATATAGGAAATCATTGTGTAATCATTATTTTTTGTCTTATTATTTTTTCATATTTTCTCATGTTTTCTTGTGTTTTTGGC
>NC_056570.1:2262701-2270587 GCF_013358625.1 Macadamia integrifolia | reverse complement strand
AATTTTTTTTTTTTTTTTTTTTTTAATCAAAGGATGATGAGATTCTAGATACAACATGTTACCATACCTCAGCAATTTGTAGTATGCAAATCTTTTCTTAGAAAATGAAATTGTCCAAATAAAATAAGTATTAATCCACTGATTTCATAGTCTTATAATATTTACTATAACTTCTGTCCAATTAATCTCAGTATATAATTTATATTTTTAATTAATACATAATTTTAGTATATATGATAACTACATTCTTAAGAATATTCTTGAATTATTTTGAGAAAAATATAAAAGAATAGACACCTCTATTGCTTAGTATCTAAAGATATTTTTGGTTAAGCTATATATTCAAAATGTTATTATGTTAATGATTGTTAGAGTTGTTGATCATTGCTTCTTTATTAGTAAATATATGTATTATTTTCATATTTCTTGTATCTACTTAAATATTTTACTATTTTTATTCTTTCAAATTTTGAAAAGAAAAAAAAAATAAAAGGGGTTCATCGCCAGCCCAGTACTTGTGCCATATGCAAGGAGAGTGTGTGTAACTATTTTATTGATAAAATGTGGTATAAACATGCATGTTTAACTGAAGAGTTTTATTGGGTATATATTTCACCACGTAATAATTGTTTGAACTCTTAGGATCCAATCAATGCCCTAAAATATCAGTCCAATTCATTCACCTTAGCATGCAAGGTTTTCTATTTTGACCATTTAGGCTAGGTTAGGGTCTCTCTCTCTCTCACTCACGTATATTTGCTTAAGCACGAAGGTTGGCCTTTCTCATCTATAAATGGCGGCTATGCAAGATAGTGAAAACATCCTCTGCAATGGGTGCAATGATGCAGTGAGCATCAGATAATCGAGAGGACCTTGGGTCATGTGCCCAGATGCTCTCAGTTATCCGATGCTCAATCATCCGATGCTCATTGCATCACTGTAGAGAATAATCATTCTGCAAGATAGCCCTTAATAAAAAATAAATAATTTCTAAAATTAAGAATTAATATATATATATATATATATATAATCTTAATATGTAGTGCATTTAAGTACATAAACAACTAAAAAAGCTTACGTGTTCTATTAGAAAACCTATGATATTTTTTTTTTTGGTAAATAAAAAAAACCTATAATTATTAGTCGTTGCACCTCATCCGTACTTATTTATAAGGATCATCAAATTGTACGATAATCTAATTAATTTATTCTGAAACCATTTGATGCACATGAAGTTGACCTCCTTCATTAATCCAAAATTCCAAACGACAAAACAAGGCATGTATTACCGGATTGCGGTTTAGATTGTGATCTTATTTTAACTTAAATAGTTTAACTATGACCAAGTTGCTTATAGTTTAATTCTGTTAGACAAATCATGATTATGACTTCTTCTTATCTTTGAGTCAAATCCTCTCTCCGACCTGAACCACTTGCCTTGTTTTATTTGTCTGCTATTCTGTATCATCGATGGCTTTTAGTAATTAGGCTGACTGTCTTACAAGAGCTTCTCTCAGTAGTGATAAATTCTAGATCTGTAATCATGTTAGTTAGCAGCCAAAGAAGAAGAAGAATTAATATGCAATAATTAATGAAAAGTCTTGAAATGGTTTCGTTTATAAAGGGTAGAAAAGCCATTTAACATGAGGAGGAGAGAGAGAAAGATAGAAGGTGTTAATGTATCCTTCGCAGTCGGCTTAAAGAACCTTTTTTCTTTTTTAATTATTTGTTTTTATGATGTTAAGTAAAGACAAATGAACAATTAATTAATATTTTGTGAGTTGATTTGCGCTTCATTTACATCTATTTAATGTCCTTATGCTGATTAGATTTGAATTTATGATGATGAATTAAATGAAATAAGAACTTAAGAACGCAACAATTTGAAGGATTTAGGAGGGAAACCATTGAGGTAATAAATTAAGTTGTGGCCTCTTATTTAATCCACTCTCTTGACTATGCCATTATATTATGTCTTGTTTACAATTACCGGCTTCTACTCAATGATTTGGAAGGCATCTCTCGAAAATTCTTTTGGTCTAATTGATAAACCCTGCTTTAAGAAATCTCTCATCCCAACTGTCAATTGGAAGACAATTTGCAAATCTACAAGATCGGGAGGGCTCAATCTCAAACAATCTCATCACATGAATGCAGCACTTTTGGCAAAAAAAAAAAATAAAAACTTAGGAATGCCTCTTGGGGATATAAATCTATTTTTAGAGCTATAAGCCTACTTGTCAAAGGGAGTCCTTGTTCTCCCATAAGAGTGACTTCTGTAAAATAGGATCTTTAAATCCAAGTTTGCTCCGTTTTTTAGATTGATAAAGACGGATCTAAGAAATCCAATGGATCTTCTACTCGTCTGTTGTTGATTTGAGAAGAAATTTGTGAGGCTTTTCGAATAGATTCATAGTGGGAAGTAGGAAGCATCAAGTGGGACACTGCAAATTTAGACATAGAAGTGTCAATTTATTAGAATCTCCTTATCGGCTTGGGAAAGAAGTTGTTTCCACCCTTGAACATGCTTACAAGTTCTATCACTGAGGCTATATTTGGTAGCCAAGAGAAGAAAAGAGAAGAAAAGAAAAGAAAAAAGAATCTACAAAAGAAAAGAAAAGAAAAGAGAAGAAATGAAATGAAATGGTAAGAAAATAAAAAGATGATGTATGTTTGGTTACTAAGAGAAGAAAAGAAAAAAATTCAAAAAAATTTGAATTTTAAGAGAGAGATAGACATATAAAAAATCATTGTGTAATCATTATTTTTTGTCTTATTATTTTTTCATATTTTCTCATGTTTTCTTGTGTTTTTGTCAAGAAAATTTTTGGGGGAATAAAAGAAAACTTCACAATTCCCAAGAGTAATTTTGAATTTGAAAAGAAGAATCTTCTCTTGGGTGAAGATATACCAAGTGCAAAGAAAAATTCTTCACCCAAAGAAAAACCTCAACATATTTTTTTCTTTTCTTTTTTTTGACTGCCAAACACAGCCTGATATCCTTGAAAATATTCACCTAAAAGACCCCATATTCATATGGCGGACCTAAATATTTGGATGAACCTTCCCCATATGACACTTTGAGGATGTGAGAGAACCATTGGTTGAATTCATGCGGAGTGTTAGGACTAAAAGTGGGTCAAGAATTGTTGAGGTTGACCTCTTGATTGTTAGCTTTACAGTAGACTTCAAGGCATGCTTTCAGGTGATTGACATGATGTAATTTTGAATTCGAATAAAATAAGGTAATCATCCGTGAAGAGGAGATGGGAAATTAAGGGGGGTGGGGTTAGCTGTTTCAACTTTCAAATAGTATCAATATTAGTGGGATTGAGTGCTTAGGGGGGCGTGCAAGTCTTCGGATCAATACCATAAAGTCCCCTTAAGCAATGAGTCCTCATATGAGAAAACTTGAGTTCCGATCCTTGTATAGCTAAGAGGTGGACATGTGTAACCATGAATCTAAGTATAGAGATTAGACTGTCCATATCGGTGATCCATTTGTGTGACCCCATTTATTCTCTCTTTTATACACTCTCATTGTTGACACAGTTGCTTAACAATAATAATAATAATAGATTATATATCAATATCCGACCAATTTCTGGTTTTAAAACTCGGGATCGGATATGGATGGTTTATACCCAATGTCTGAAACATAAAAGTGTTTGGTTTGGGGGTTTTAGCAGTCGATACATAACTGAAATCAATCGGACTTGAGATCAATTGAAATCGAAAAACTCAAAAGAACTAAAGAAATTAATAAATAATAATTTTATATTATTACAACATATTGGTCATAGGTTAGAAACAACCTCACTTGCGAAACACAGGATAAAGCAGCCTACATGCCCCTCCCCAGACAAATCGAATCAAACCAACTGAAATGAGTCTGACCCCTTTATGATTCCAGTTCGGTTTAAACAGTGACATGCTTAAATTCGATTTGGACATACTGAACCCGGATCGAACCGACCGTTTTTATTTTTGGTCTTTAGCGAACGTTGCATTATCCTCAATTCTCCTGGACGGTTGGACCAGATGGCTCTCTCTTTCGTTTTCATTCCTTAGAGATATTTAAAATCACAACGGCTGCTCTGTTCTCTAAACGGTCAAAAAGGTTGAAGGCAGATCGATATGCGTAGAAAGCGTGAATGGTTGTCTGCGTTCATTCTTGTCAGCCATGGAACTCCACACTTCCAACTCTTCCTCTTTTGGGGAAGTGCAGAACCTTAAGCGACGTGAACCAAATCCACGCTCGAATCATAACCACTGGACTCATTAGAAATGCTGCCTTGACTACCAAAATCGTTCTCAATTTCGCTTCTTCTCCCCACCCACCCCTCATTGAATTCGCTCGCTACGTTTTCTTCTTTCACCACGCTTCCGAATACCAGAGAAAGCATGACGACCCTTTTCTCTGGAATGCCATCATCAGATCCTTCTCACATGGGTTCGATCCCAAACGAGCCATCGTCGTCTTCTCTGTCATGCTTCAGCTTGGAATTCCCGCTGATAGATTTTCGTATTCTTTAATCCTCAAAGCATGCTCTCGCCTATCTTTGATTAAGGAAGGATTGCAAATCCATTGTTTGATAGGAAAGACTGAACTTCGGTGGGATGTTTTCTTGCAAAATTCCTTGATTGGTTTCTATGTACGGTGTGGATTGGTTGAAGTTGCCCGTCATGTATTCGATAGAATGACTGAGCGGGACTCAGTGTCGTGGAACTCGATGATTGATGGATATGTTAAGAACGGGCTGACGGATTCTGCAGCGGAACTGTTCGATAAGATGCCTACGGAGGACATGAATTTGATATCATGGAATTCGATGATTCGTGGGTATGCACAATCCAGTGATGGGCTTGAGATGGCTTGGGTTTTGTTTAATCAAATGCCTGAAAGAGACTTGATTTCTTGGAATTCGATCATTGATGGCTTAGTCAAGTGCGGGAAGCTGGAAGCTGCCCGAGAATTATTTTATCTGATGCCCATGAGGGACGAGGTCAGTTGGGTAATCATGATAGATGGATTTGCCAAGATTGGTAATATCGACACAGCTCGGAGTTTGTTTGACGACATGCCAAAGAGAGATGTTATTGCCTGGAATTCCATGATGGGAGGGTATGTTCAAAATGGGTTCAGTGCGGAAGCCTTAAAGCTCTTTTTAGAGATGCAAACTGAAAGGAATTTAACTCCTGATCATGCTACTCTGGTAATTGCTCTTTCTGCAGCAGCTGCATCAGGACGGATCAATGAAGGGATATCACTACATAATTACATGGAGAAGAACAGGTTTCCTGTAGATGGAAAACTTGGGGTTGCCCTCATAGACATGTACTCCAAGTGCGGAAGCATAAAAGGTGCTATGTGGGTATTTGAAAATCTGGAAGAGAAAGGTGTGGATCACTGGAACGCAATGATCAATGGGCTGGCAATTCATGGCCTAGGTGAGTTGGCTCTTGACCTTTTCATGGAGATGGTGAGGCTTTCTATCAAGCCTGATGATATCACATTCATTGGAGTTCTAAATGCGTGCGGCCATGCGGGCTTGTTGAAGGAAGGTTTGATGTGTTTTGAGCTTATGAGGAGAGTATACAATGTAAAGCCCAAGCTTCAACACTACGGATGCATGGTTGATCTCCTTGGCCGAGCAGGGCACCTAAGAGAGGCAAGGAATTTGATAGAGGATATGCCAATAAAGCCAAATGATGTGGTTTTGAGAGCTTTGCTTAGTGCTTGTATGAATCATTACAACTTTGACATGGGAAAATGGGTAGCCAAACATCTAATTCAACTGGATTCCTGTAATTCTAGTTCGTATGTACTTCTTTCCAATCTATATGCTAGCTTTGGGATGTGGAGTGATGTTAGTAAAATTAGAACAATAATGAAAGAAAAGGATATACGCAAAGTTCCTGGGTGCAGCTGGATTGAACTTGATGGCATTGTACATGAGTTTGTTGTTGGAGATAAATCTCATCCTAAAGTTATAGAGATTTATTTCTTGTTGGAGAATTTGTGTAAATTCAATACAGAATTCGCCTGTTGTAAAGAATAAATTTGAAAGTTGAGGCCAACATTGCACTAGGGAGTTTGGTTTAAATTTCATTGAGATACAAGGATAAGCAAGCTGATAAATTAGGATTTTGTAACTCCCATTTATTTAAACTTGCTTTTATAGTGAAGTTGTGTTTAAAGATCTTAACCCAGCCTCAAACACCATGGGTCCAAATTCTCAAGTGTAAAATATTTTCCAAGTTGTTTTCTTAAATTAAACAAAAATAGTCTGTCTGTTACAGTTAGGTCTCAACTGTTTGCTTGTCCTGTCAGCTCTTATATTCTTCTTAAAGACTCCTCCACGTGCAATTGCAAGTAATATACAATTATCTTGAACTTAGTCATTTGCTTCTTCTTCTTTATCTTTTCTTTTCTTCTACTAAGAAAATTAATAGAACTTTCCTTGTACCTTCCTTTTTTTTTTTTTTTTTTTTTTGGGGAGGGTGGGGGGGTGGATTAATTATTGTAACATCTACGAGATATACAGGTCAGTTGCTAGCAGTGAAAAATTCTTTCTCGGTTGACTGTTCTAGGTTCAGTAGTATTACATATTATTGCATTATATTTCTCAAATGGCAAGATGTTATTGCCTGCTTTTTTCTTCAACTTTTTACCCTCCTTACCATGTAAATTGTTACTGAAATTTGGTGAGAAAACTGTGTAGGTCTACAACAAATGCCACAAGTCGGCCTGTTTCAAGTTGATTCTCAACACGGTGCTTCTTGGTTAGTATTGTCAAACTTTGTTCCTAGAGTTTGCATTTTATAGTTGAGTTTGCCTGTTGAAAGTGGCCTATGTGTTAGCTATAGAGATTTGTGGTTAAGTATTGAGTAGAAATTAATATGATAAATAGAAATTCAAAAATGAACCACCAAAAAAAAAAAGTAGGGATTAGAAGTGGTTCTTTTTTATGGGGTCCATGTTGCAATTTCTTGGGGTATAAAATGTTGGTGGTTTTGGGAAAGTGTGTTATTTGTTGATATATTATTTTTGAGGTCTAACTTTGAACACGCCAATGGGGGTTTACCTTACCTAGTTAGTGGTTGACAGCTGAAGGAATTTGATCTTATTACTAAATGGACTTTGAGGTGCTAATTAATCTGAAGCAACTTTACTTCATATGTATTACTTTGTCGGGGATCTTAGCACTTTTCAGGTCTTTTTGATTTCTATGGGCTTTTTTTCTTTTAATGTAGTGGTAAATTTTATTAAATGGAAGAAATATTTCAGGGTCTAGCAACCTCAGTTATATCACTGTAAATAGAGACAGGATATCATGAGTAGGTGTGTAAAGGATACCAAGTTCATGAGGGGGTGAAAGAACGCTCCTAGATTTGTTAAATGGCCGGACACAACATTGGCTTGCCTGTAAAAATGCTGTATCTTGACCAAGGGGTGTTTGACTTGGGCCCATTTATCTACCTGCAAAAATGCACCATGATTGCTTGAAAAATTAAAGGTATACAGAACCATTGAGATTTCTGTCTTTCTGATATGGCCCCTCCAGAGTTGGCAGAACTGAGAAAGCAGTTAGATGAACTTCTTGAAGCAGGGTTTATCAGGCCGTCTAAAGCTCCGTTTGGTGCGCCTGTATTGTTTCAAAAGAAAGACGATGGAAGCCTTCGGCTGTGTATCGACTACTGGGCATTCAACAAAGTGACGGTGAAGAACAAGTACTCCATTCCCCTTATTGCAGATCTTTTCCATCAATTGGGAAGTGCGAGATATTTCTCGAAGCTGGACTTACACTCGGGGTACTATCATGCTTGATCAAAAGTTTTTGAACAGACCTATGTCGTTTTTTTTTGTTTTTTTTTTTTTTTTT
>NC_056570.1:2234697-2262681 GCF_013358625.1 Macadamia integrifolia | reverse complement strand
TTTGGGGGGGGGGGTAAAACCTATGTAGTTGTAATGAATAGCCATACTGTTGTGTTTCTTTGATCTGTAGGAACTTTCAAGGAGTGAAGTCTTGAAGGAAATTTTCAAGTACAAATATTGATATCTTCTTGCATTACTGAAGTTGGGTTGAAATGATTCAAAATAAATTGTAAGACAGTGATTTTACACCCACAACTGGACAGATTGGTGTTGGTAGACCTAGGCTTCCAAACAGAGATTCAAGTTACAACTAGTAGTAATTCTCTTATTCCTTACTTAGGTGGCATTTCAGTTAGGAATTAAAATTCAGTAATCTCAAACCTTACAACTGTGCCCCAGATGGCTACACTTGCACTCTTTTTCCATATATTCCAATTTAATAGGTAATTCTTTCAGATAAGCATTTCAATTCAACCACTATGCCATGTCCTCTCCCTTTTTCTTTGTGTAATAACAAAAAAAAAAATCTATTTTAATTCAACAGGGGCAACCTTTTTTTTTTATATGCCTTCCAATTCGACCACTACTCCCTCTTTCTCACTATTTTAACACCCCTCCACCCCCCCCCCAAAAAAAATAATAATCATTAATAAAGGGGGCTAAGAGAAGGGAAGGAGAAGGGGCCTCTTCATCTGCAGTGTGTAATCTAACTCCTAACTATTATGTTGGCTACACATTGTTTTTTTCCTTTTTCATTATATAATGCTTCAAGTGTCCAACTCTCCTTTGTTTCTCAATTCAACAGTTGACATAGTATGGTGTATTATAATATCACAATAATCCAAACTCCCATGCTGAAAGCACATGCTGTTTTGCTAGTAATTGATTAAACAAATAAAGACAGAGTACCTTATGTTATCTTTGACCACCTAATTATCTAAACAAATAAAGGCAGAGTACTTTATATTATCTTTGACCACCTTTATCCATGCATAGACACTTTGAAATCCATATTTAAAAACCCAAAAGGAGAATTTTAAATTACTAATTTTCTTGGTTGATTTCCACATATCACAGTATAGATAGTTTGTGTAGCCAAGAACCAATGGAGGATTCTTTATATGTTCCAACATTTGTTAAAACATGTGATGGCTAAATCTTGTGCACAAATGGAATTAGCAGTATTCAGTGCAATAGATTGCATCATTTAGACTTCCCACTAATTATCTGTTATTAATGTGTGCATTTCTTAGAAACAGTCTTCTGCTCTATTGGTACCAAACATAGTCTTGCCTATTCAACCCGAAATATTGTGCACTGTAATGTGTTCATTTCAATACCACAGATATCGACCAAGATTATGCACTTTTTATGTATTTGTTACAATACCACAAAAACCGGTTGAGGTCTGAGGTTGAGATGGATAATGCGGTGGAAGAATTCTCTTTCTGGCAACATTTTGGTGGAGCTTTTTCTAATAAATCCGCAGGTGTGGCAGAGCCAGATGCTGCATCTGTTGGATGGGGCAGTAAAGTTGATCATTCTGGGATTTCAGCTTCTCAGGGAGATGATATTGGATGGCAATGGTTCAAGGAT
Organism: Macadamia integrifolia; assembly: GCF_013358625.1. Taxonomy (NCBI): domain Eukaryota; kingdom Viridiplantae; phylum Streptophyta; class Magnoliopsida; order Proteales; family Proteaceae; genus Macadamia; species Macadamia integrifolia. The sequence continues at coordinate 2,261,145 of NC_056570.1, read as the reverse complement.
CCCAGATTGGACTGTCTTGGTTTCAGGGGCATCTTTCCATCCAATACGACACAGTAACCTACTAACCTTTTGCATCTTCTAGCATATGTCCATCCTACAACATTGGAGTAGATTTATTCACAGAACGGAATCATCTGGTGAAGCTTTTAGTTGGTTTAGCTATGAACATTTCCGTGTATTGCAACACCACTGGTTGAGTCAGACAAAGTAACTGATGAGAAAAATTACCTTCCACGGAGGTACGAGAAAGGAGTTGCAGAGGCCTCAACTGAGATTCCAAAAGGTGTGTAGTTTCTACCTTAGCAATTGCCACACTGTGGTATGTCATTACTCATTTGATTACGTTGAAAATAAACATTTGGTACTGGAAATATTTAGCATGTGCTGCTTCTGATGTCATTAATCCTAGCTGAATGGAACCATTTAGATTTTACCTGTTTAGTGCATGGATTTGGAATATTTGTTTCCAGCATGCCATTGATTTAGTAGAACTGGTTACCTTGATGCTGCTAATATATTGGTCCCATTATCCTCTCTTTACATTGTTGCTTCAGTATTTCCCTTGCTAATGTATGAAGCTTTCGCAATTGTGCAATCCTCAACTTTTGAATTTGGAATGCCGTTAACAACTTCATACCACCCTAGTTATTCTGAACTTCTACGCTTTATTGTTTAGGTGATGCTATTCCACTTGAATACAATCTGGCTGGCCAAAATGCAATCAGCTTCAACTAAGGGTGCTACATGGGCCAAGAACTCACTGCTTGGACACACCATTGTGGTGTCATTCGTAAATTTGTGCTATCCATAAGATTTGTCAATAATTCCAGAGAAGGTACTTTGGGTTTTATCTGAAGAATCTTCAATATACTTTTGACTAACTTCAAGATGTCCAGCACATCGGTATGTTCTAAGTAATCCCTTTCGTTGTTATTTTGTTCAGAAATATTGGAGATTAATCCAGTTCCAGGGTCAAATATAGTTATTTCTGAATCTAATAAGAAGGTTGGGACTGTGCAGTGGCAAGTGGGTGTCACGGGTTGGGAATTTTGAGGCTGGAGTAAGCTTTCAAAGGATCAAGCACACTAATTGTTGAAAATCAGGACGATGTGCATGTGGAGTTCATTCGACCAGAATGGTGGCCCACTTAATGGCTTCAGTACCTTTAACAGGATAGTATTGTTGCCTAGGGTTGTATTCTGCAACTAGACTATTGTGTAGCTGATGTTTCTGCTCAAAGCACAGTAGAAACTCATGTGACAATCTCTTTGATGCTTTGTTTTTTAATCTCTTGGTCACCAGTAAACTGATTAGTTAAAATTCTAATATAATTGAACCAGCGAGCTTATCTGGATCATGCTATTGCAGCTTGGAAGATCAACTGTCTGACCCCCTCCCCCATCCCGAACCCATGTAAGAGAGTGAAAATAGAAGTGGTTTCTGAAGAATATATGCTAGTGATGTTTTATTGTATATTTCTATGGTTATAATAAAGTTCATAAGCAATTGAAAGCATGATGCATATGCTCAAGGTGCTATACACTAACGTGGGCCGTACCTTTATAACTGCCCTGATTGGATGAATGAAACATCTGAAGTGGAACTGGCAATTGGTCGATGCAGGGGTTGGGGGTGGTGGGGGGACATGAAAATTGGTTGTAGGAAGCTTGCTTGGTTCACTATTGTGCTTGATGCTTAATTGATATTTTGAGTTTCATTTGAAAAAATGGAGGAAAAAGATCCATGAAATGATTCAGAATGACAGATATCATCATTTCTTAAGCTCATAGAAGTAGGAGGTGTGATGCAAGAGTGGAAACTTGCAGAGAGTGAGATTGACATGTGCAGAAATTTATGGAGTTGGCAGAAACAGGGCTTGGAAATAAACACAAGATCATTAGTGTAGTGGGTTGCAACCATCTCTGAAGAGCAAAGCTGAAAAAACATTCATATTGAGGAAAGTAGCACTGGGAACTGAAATCAGAAGACCATCATCAGATCACAAACAGCTGTAAGTCTATGCGGAAAAGTCAAAGCTCAGGTGTTCTGTTCAAGCTGGTTACGCTGCACTTGCACTCAGAGCTCAACAAATGTCCTTTTTGCTTCCAGAAATGCCCTCTGTGCACTCTCTTAAGTGTTGTGTGATTGATTTTCTAGTTGCTACCTGAGAATACAAATGGGCCCTTTTAGGCATATGTCACATAGTTATATGTTTGTTTCTGTATTTTGGTTGAATCAGAGAAGATAAATTTATTCAACACTTGGTATTATTTTGAAATGTCCGTTCAAAGCCATCATCAGTCTTAGCTCTCCGTCCTTCAAGGAAGGAAGATTAGGAAACTGGATAACGTGGTGAGTGTTTCAGCTCTCAAAGAAAGTCCAACGTTTCATCTCATTTGTCTTGACAACGAAAGATGTTAATCACGTTTGGTGTTCATGAAAAAATAAAGGGAAGGAAGGGGAAGATTTTCATGTCTACTCAAAATATATACATGTAATGACATGATAAGTCACAAACTCTAATTTATTGTTACATTAAATAATGGGATTGATTACACTGAGCTTGGCACCAAGAAAATTTTGTGCCGAAAACCCACTTATAATAGGAAGTATATTTGGTAATAAAAATGTTATCCAAATTAATGGGTTTTGTCTTATTTGAAAATGAATTTTATTTCTTGTGTACCAGATAGGATGTCACCACCATTGGTTACAAGGAGATTGAAAGTCTAGTGATCTATGAAACATCAACAGTTATCCACTAATAATGAACTAGTCATGACTCATGATAGTGTGTATTGGGTGTTAGGACCACCACCAGCCAAACACCTTATGATTGATTATGGCATTTGCATTGCAACCTAATCGATTAGTCTAATCACAGATTCTCTCTCTCTCTCTCTCTCAGCCAAACACCTTATGATTGATTATGGCATTTGCATTGCAACCTAATCGATTAGTCTAATCACAGATTCTCTCTCTCTCTCTCTCTCTCTCTCTCTCTCTCTCTCTCTCTCTCTCTCTCTCTCTCTCTCTCTCTCTCATGGTAGGAAATATGAATAGAGGAAGGGAAACAGCAAAGTAAGGACAACTGAGCAAAACAGAAAAAGAGGACAAAGAGAACGACAAGGAACATTCACACACTCCACAGCTCCATTCTCAAGTTCACTATTTATTCAATTCTATGAGAAGTGGATCTTTTAAATATTAAGTAGAATTCTGTGTCCAAACACTAGCAGTTAAGTCTATGGACGACAATAAAGAGTCAGATTTGGGTTCTGGGCTCCTTCGTCTCTGCAGACGCCAATCTTTGTCATTTACCATGTCCTCAGTGCCCCACTAGTCAGTGTTTCCAACATTTTCTACGAATATCAATCAAATATGCCTCTGGTAGGAAGTCTGGTATTTGTTTTGGATGGACTGCCTTGATCATCTCACAAGGGTATAGAGCGAGTTTTGTAGTAGCCAGGTTTGTTGCTGTGTAAGAAAATGAATTTGTTTCTTATTCCAAATTTATTGGCCTTCTAAATGATGCAAGAATGATAGACTTGTTTCTCATTGCTCTCCCTGGTTGCAAGTAAAAGGAAAATGAAGGAAAATGAAATCAGTTTAAAAAAGCTGATTTCTTCATTAGCATTAGTAATCGGGGATACCCAACTTCAATACACGTTACCGAGCTTAAGATCAATCAATTAATGCAAACACAGAAAGCTTCCAAGCTGCGAGGACTGGGAAACAAAAACACATTTAAACATAGAGAACCCTCCATACCCTCGATATAGGCCACCGTACAGACGAATTAAGAGCAGAAGGTTCAGCATCATTGAGTTAGTGAATGTCGGCCCCCCATCTGTGCACCATGACCCAGATAACATCATCAGAACCATGGACATCAGTAACTGCTACCTCATTTGCTCAGTTCTTGAATCACCATTTCCATATTGGGTCTATAGTTAGGTGACTCATGGGTACAGTCCAATGCTATTCTTGTGATTTTTGCTGCCTCAGCTTCTGAGAACTTCCCATTAAGATTCTTGTCCATGAATTCTTCAAACCTGCATGATTCAGCTCCAGCTCGCATTGATTGGCTGATCATTCGTCTTCCAGACAGGATCTGAAGCACGATTACCCCAAATGCGTAAACGTCACTTTTCTCTGTGAATCGGCCAGTTGTGGTGTACTCTGGGGCTAGGTACCCCATTGCTGCACAGGCTTTGAGTACTGAGAACACAATATCATCAGCCAGGAGCTTGTGCAGGCCAGAGTCCGAGAGCAATGGCTTGAATCCCTGGTCAATGAGCACCTTATCCGCTGATATGTTTTGGTGAACAAGAGCAGGTTTGGTAGGTTTGTTGCTGTGTAGGTACTCGATACCTGGGTAAACAGAAACAGCACCAAAATTTCAGTGAAAGCATGAAAGGCAAGGAATTTGAAGGACCCAACGGTTCCTTTTTCCAATAAGTAAAGTAAATCTCTTATCTGGGATGGAGAAGAAAAATGAGATCAAATCAAGTAAAAGATTGCGAATTGCAGGACAGAAAAAATAAATAAAATCAAGCATAAGATTGAGAATTGCAGGACTTAAATTTCAGGAGCATAAGCAGGACTTCTTTTTTTAAATGCCAAGCATACTAAAATTGAAGCAGAAAAATAACCTTTGGCAATGCCATGGATGATAGAAACCCTGGTGGACCATGCAAGAACCCGGTCGTTACCATCCTTCAGATCAAGATACTGCAACAAGTTCCCATTCGGGACAAATTCGTAGATGAGGAAACACTCACCCCTGTCTCTGGAACAGCAAAAACCTCTTAACCCAACAAGGTTTTCATGTCTCAATGAGGTCAATATGTTCAAACCCTTTAAGAAATCACCCTCCTCGGTCTTACAGCTAGTTTTATTGATGCTCTTGATAGCAACAACAGACCCATCTCTTAATATTCCCTTATAGATAGCTGAGAAGTTGCTCTTTCCCAACAGATTCACCTCTGAGAAATGCTGAGTAGCTGACTCCACCTCTTCCAGATTAAACCTGAAACTCTGAAGAACCTCCTGTGAGAATCCACTCACGTTGTGCCCATCAGCCAACGGATCCCACCCGTTGGAGTACTCGAGGCTGATGAGCGGAGAGACACTCTTCCTGTAAACGTCTTTGGCCTGGTCAGTGCTAAGACGACTGTCTGAAGTATCAAAAGCACTTCCGATCTTCTGTTTCCGGCGCCGGTACCATGAGAATGTCAGCAGCCCCGTAACAATCAATGCAACAGTAATTACAATAACTCCAACGGCGACTGCAACTCGAGAGGGTTTTGATGGATTTGAGCAATTGGTCTGGTTGCAATGCATCTGGAAATTTGCAGACTCCGGGATGTCTTTGGTAGAAGTACCATTTGGGCCAGCACCAAGAGGTTCGGATCTTTCAGAGTTCAGCTGATCCGTAGCAGTGCAAGTTCTCAAAGAAGGAAACGCAACTCCACATAAATCCGAGTTGTTACCGTACTGGAATCCTCCGTTCAATTTCTTCAGAGCTGCATTAACACAAGGAGGAAGTTGAAAGTTAAAAGGAGGTTCTTTAAGCCCAACAGATCAAAACACAGAGAGCAGAGGAGCCAAACAAGGGGTGAAACCCATTACCAGGTGGGACATTGCCCCAGAGAGTATTATTACGGACGTCTAGAACTTGCAGTTGAGGAACATCAGCTAGTTTTGCTGGAATTAAACCAGATAATCGATTAAAGCTCAAATCCAACCTCGTCAGATTCTGCAACTCTCCTAAGTTTACAGGAATAGCTCCGGATAATCGATTAGATTGCAGAGAGAGAATGCTAAGCTTCTTCAGAGAACCCAACTGTGCTGGTATGCTTCCCGTCAGCTGGTTACTACAAAGTTGTAGAACTACAAAACGGATAAAACCCCAATGATCAGAGCTTACAATACCAGGAAATAAAACGAAGGTTGGCAAAGACTCCAAGCAAGATCATAGCTTTTCTACTTCTGGTTACATCCATAACCTCAATCACTACCATAACGCCCACAATTTAACAGGAAAAAATGAAAATCCGTAAACAAAACAGAACTGTTACACTTTAAGCGACATTTTAGCAGGACAGATATGTTTCCTAAATATCACATTGAGCTCTGCAACTAACTCGAAGACTAATCTTTCTTTTTCTGATTAGAAACTCAGAAGACTAAGCGTTTACCCAGAATAAAGAAAACCCAGATGAGTTTGAGCCGTCTTCCAAAATGGGAAGTTCAGGTTTAAGGGAAGAGGAAATCAGTAGTTAAGAACGGAAAAAAAAAACCATTTTTCCTGTAAGAAGTCATGGTTTGGAACTAACCTTGTAGACTAGCCATGTCTCCTATTTCAGGCGGAATGCTACCGGAGAGATTATTGTCATTGAGATACAGGTCATACAGCTCAGTAAGAAAGGAAATTTCCTTGGGGATCTCTCCAGACAAAGAGTTGTAGTGCAGATAGAGACCAGACAAGGACTTTAAGCCAGCGACTGCCGGAGGAACCCGTCCATAGAGACCCTTCCCCTGCAACGAAATGTTAGCTACTTTGCCATGATCGTTACAAGCGATACCTTCAAAAGAGCCACTGCATGGATCACCTTCACTATTCCAAGAGGAAAGGAACCTGTTTTCAGGGTCTAGAGAAGCTTTCATCTCCATAAGCACTCCCAGCTCCACATTCCCAAAAACCAGTTGTGGACTAGCAAATGCAAAGAGAAGAACAAGAGAGAAGAGAGAAGCACAGCCACCCATCTTTGTTCCTTCGTCCAACAAACCCAGAGGCCGTCTTTTGCTTATGCTTCTACTCTCTCTCTCTCTCTCTCTCTGTAGGGAGCGAGTGTCCGGGTCCGACCTTAATCTCTTTGTTCTTCTTGCAATGCAGGGATCGAGAGTTCGAATCTCGGTCCGAAGGCCTGCAGAGAACCAGAAAAGTTACGGCTCAAGCCCCAATCACCAAAGACTGTAGATAGTGAGAAACAGAGGATGCCACCCATATTTCCCAAAAAGTGAGTGAGAGAGAGAGAATGGGGTCCCAGTATCTTACGTGATAGGACAAGTATGGCCGTCTGATCTGTTTCCCAAAAAAATAACGGTGATGGTAGACAGTTCCATAATGTCTAGAATCTACCGTACATAGGTGATAGTTATTTCGTTTTCTATTATAAGGTAAAACCGTTAATATTTGGTAACTCCGTTAAATGATAAACGGCGTGGTTAGTTACACAGACAATGACTAAGTTCCAAAGGCACGCACGGGTGCGCAGTGTAACAAACCCCTAGAGGCTAGAATAGATGGTGTTATACTTATGCCACACATTAGTGGGGTCCGCAATTCGAATAGGATCCAGCCGTGCGTGATTACACTCGCTTGCGCGCGCGCGTTTATAATGTGGGAAAAGATAAGAGAGATTCCTTTGGAGGGTGAAATTCGAATTCGAAGTCCCTTATATAAAAGCTTTGGCTCCTTTTATTGGCTTTTTGTTTACTTTTTCTTCCATGGATGTCCCACTCTCGGACTTGTGAGTTCTGAGTCTTCTGACATTACGACATTGTAGGACGGTTTCAACCTCCTCCTCCCTCCATTTCGTGCGATTAAGTAATCGGATACGGTATCGATCCTGCCGACATTGATCCGGGTTCCATCAATATAACCAATAGTATAATGACACGTAATGTTGATCCGTATAACTAAGATAGCAGCCCAATGGCGGTGAGGAGGCTCCCCCAACTCAAGGAACGGAGGGAGGCCACTGATGGGGCCTAGAGCAGAAGCTGCTTCAACAAACAGCACCTTATCCATCCATTCCATATCTTTGATTACGATTTCAAAATTAGATATCACATGAGATTTGGTGTTTTAGACTATTGTTTTGATTTTTGTCCGCGTCCCGATTTGCGCATATGTGTGAAACATTTTTTTTTCTTTTTATTACATACAATCTTTTAATTTTTGTATGAATATATTTAGGAAAAAAAATTCATCCACCAAGTTTAAGGGTGTTAATTGATTTGATTCCCCTATAAACGATTTGATTCAATTTGGTACAAGATTTTTTAGGTAAAACCAAAATCGAATCATTAAATAAACGGGTTTCTTATGTTTTTTAATTTTTTATCCAAACATCTCCTTTACCTTTAAAATTTTTAGTCAAATGGATGTAAATTGTAACATTAAATTGAATTGTTTATTGTTATATGTTTGTTTTAATAGTTATTTAATATAAACATAATTTTTTATTGAAATCTATGTAAACTTAACATTGAATGACTTAAACTTACTATGCATATGTTAATTAATTTAATAGTTAATATAAACGGTTTATCAATAATTTAAATTTTAAAACCAAAATCGAATCATAATTTCAATTTTAAAACTAAAATCAAACCATTTGATAAACGATTTTACAGTTTGGATGTAAATGATTTGGTTTGATTTCGATAAACAATTTCGGTATCAAATTCACATCATTATTGAGTTGAAACATTTACCACTTCATCCTAAGATTTACAAATCCTATACGTTTTTAATATGTTTCTCGAAATAATTTCTTACGTTGTGGTGAATGTAATCAAGAGGACACATGGCATCAAGTCAAGTTTTTCTGTATTTACTTATTTAAAAAAAAAAAATAAAGTGTTCAAGTATTTTATTATGGAGATTGACGGAGACGAAAATGGCGGGGATTGGGATTGGGTTTGGGTTGGGTTTCTAACATCCTTTTCTGATCAGTCAACAGCGATTTACGAAAAACGTGGGTTTACGCATTAAGGTCGTCTTTGACGGGGACAAACAATGGGAGTTGGGGGTTGATGGGGGTTGAAACTCGAAAGTCATTGGTCAGGACCAAGAAGAGAAGACTTCCGCTCATTATCCATCAATATTTGGGCTGACGAATACAGGTTTCTGTCTATAGAACAAAAACTAAATAAAAAAACTACTAAAACCATCACAAATGACCCATATCACATAACCTCTAATTTTAATAAACCATTTTGAATATTTTTATTTGATCCCATATCCACCATGATTAGAATCTTCATTCTGTTCATATACATGATAGTCTAGATTCATCGAAAATCTCACATCGCATGTGGATATGTTATTGTTAGAGCAAACATCAAGAAATACTAAAATAAACAGACAATAGATCCGTACAACACAGAGATTTAACGAGGTTCATATACCGGTGTGGTGTGCTAAGTCCTCTGGTAAAACAGAAAATGTTTCACTATACAATAGAAAGATTACATCCAAACAACGGCGAGAAAAACTCATCCTGAAACCCTAATTCAAAAAATACAATGATTTTCTCGACAAGACAACAGTACATTATACACATTATGTACTCCAAGTCACGGGTCTACCCATCAGGTTGCGGTCAATCCGGTAGAACCATACGCTCCAAGCTTGGCCCTATCGACCCAACCCCTCTTATTCCATCATAGATCTCAAAAAACTGCCCATTCGGGTCGCCACCAAAATATGTCAAAACGGATCAATTTTCAAAACGGGTTAAGAATTCGAGACAAAACTTAACAGTTACGAAACACGCATATATGATGCGACCTCCTTTACATAGTACCTCTGTTAAGTTTGTCTTGAATTCTTGACCCGTTTTGAAAATTGAACCGCATTGACATATTTTGGTGGCGACCCAAATGGGAAATTTTCTGAGATCTGTGATGGAAGCAGAGGAGTTGGTTCGACCGGATCGACCACAATCCGAGGGGTCGACCCACGACTTGGAGTATATAATGTAATGTTGTTTGTTGAGAAAGTCATTGTATTTTGGGGGTTTTTCGAGCTAGGGTTTCAAGACGAGTTTTCTCACCATTGCTTGGGTGTAATCTTTCTTTTGCATAGTGAAACATGAAATAACCTAGAGGGGGGTGAACAGGTTATACTAGTGGAATTTAACTCTTTTCGATGAATAGGTCACAAGTGTGACTGCAAGTTAAAATAATGCGGAGAGAATAAAACAAGTACAACTACAACACAAGATTTATAGTGGTTCGACTCAATTCGAGTCTAGTCCACTCCCTACAAGAATCCTCTTGTAAAGTATTCCACTAGTTCTCCCTTTCAGTACAGTAGGTAGGGAAGAAAACATTTACAATCTTTTTCACGGATAAGAGTATCCTTACAAATCCCCTTTCCAGGCAGAGAGACGTCTTTACAATCTCTTTTGGAGGTAGAGAGACACCTTTCTCTTTTTAGGATAAGAGAATCCTTACAATCCTAAGTACATTCTAGAATTGTAAAAACAGAAATAAATAGGAAATAGTGGAATAAGAGGAATACCTTAAGTGTGGTGCAAATGATGAGAATAAATAATAAATGATAAATGATGCACCTTTTGTAAAGTTCTCTCTTATGGCTTTGACTTGCACAGGAGAGAGTAGAGGACTTTGATTGAGACTTGAGCTTTTTGTTGGGATTTGTGTAATAGAACAACTCAAGTAGAAATAAAATTCTTGAATGCTTGTAATAATGCTCTTAAAGCTCTTTCTTAATGAATATTTAATTAAGATTGGTTTGGGTATTTATAGGTGAACTTAGTGAAGCATTTTACGCAGGAAATCAGGCTCTAACGGACATATTCTGGGACCACCGGTCGACCACCATCGGTAGCCGATCGACCGCCAAGATCCGTTGAAGGCAAAATATAACCGTTGGGGCACTTTTAGGTAGTCACAGTCAATCGGAACTTTCATCCGATCGATCGCCTATGGTCTCAGACAGTTCCGATCGATCGGGGCTTCCAGCCGATCGACCGCCAACATGACATGCTCTGTTTTGACAGAATACTGTCATACTAATCATTCTTCAGTGTTTTGACCATAACTTTTCAGTCTGACTTCAGATTGATCTGAGATCAGTTGCGTTGAAATCATAACTCAATTTCCTACAACTTCTATGAAGGTTTCATCTTCTGATACTAATTTTAAGATTCTCTAAAATACCCTTGAGTTAGGTTAATGTGTGTTCCACACCACTTAGAGACTTTCTATACTTGGTCAAAGTATGCTCTATGGTCATTCTAGTATGATGCAATGCACATGCATGTAGTGAGTGCATCTATATATATATATGTGAAAATTAAAAATTACATTAAAGTGACTAATCTATCCTAGTGGTCTTCTTCTTCACTTGAACTTTCCGCTCTTTGGCACTTCATCTTCTTTTCTTCTTGTTTGCAATTCCATGTCTTTAAGCTTCATGTCTTGATTCGACATTCTAAGTGTTTCTTCAAGCTAACCACATTTTATCAAATCAAGTTAAAGATGTATGTTTGTTTGTTAACACCAAAACATGGCAAGGAGTATGGACATGTTTCCCAACAATCTCCCCCTTTTTGGTGATGACAAACAAACACAGACAATAAAACCAAATACAAGAAATAATAGTACCACTGTGTAAAGATCAATAGGATAATGTAATTCAGTGCCAGAAAATAAATAATGATAGATAAAGTCATTTCCATAAACAATTAAAGATAGTCATTTCCATAAACAATTAAAGATAGATATTGTCATACTATCATGTTCAGGAATAAATATTCTCCCCCTTTTGTCAACAGCAAAAAGAGAATCAAAACGACACAAGAGATTAAAATACTCCCCCTGAGTATGTGCCACAGAGAAAAGTATCATAAGTTCAACTTGTCAAAAGTATAAAAATAAACAACTGAACAAGCACGAAGTTAAAATAACTCCTATTCCGCTGCATCCTCAACCTCCGTGTCCGCCTCTTCGTCTTCTTCTTCGTCATCTTCATCTTCCTCGTCGTTGCATAGGAGCTTGAGGATCTCATTCTGCTTTCTTTCCATCTTTGCCAACTGGGCAAGGATGATGTTTCCCACTTTCTGAAGATCAGCAACGGTCGCATAGGCTGATGTCTCATCACTTCCTGGTTGCTGTGGCTGGCTGGATCCAACAGCAGTCTTTTTGGAATTTGTGGGCTGCTGGGGAAGAATATGCATCTTGCGAATAGTGGAAAGATTGATCTCTTGAGGGAATGGGTCAAATGATTCACCAGAAAAATCTACATGAAAGTAGTCCATGATTTGGGAAATCATCCTTCCATAGGGAAGATTTCCCTTTTGAAGTCTATCACCATGGATAATCATGGTTTTGAGCAGAATATAGGGAAGGTTGACGGTTACAGTCTTGCAAACATAGTAGGTGAGATAAGCATGAAATGGGAAGACTTCATCTCTATGACCACTCTTTGGGAGGATGTTGTAGGAGATGATGAGATTTACAATCCTCCCTATATCAGTGAGTTCCTTAGCTTTAATTTTGTGAGTATTAGCATATTCTTTCATGATGCTAGAATAGACACAGTCAACATCCATGAATTATTCTATGTAGGTCTTGGGTTGGTAGTATTTTAGTTCCCCTGTCACAAAAATGTCTAGGATTTCTCCTAAAATCATGATGTCTATATATATAGGAACTCCCTTAACATAGGAATGGACCAGAAGATTGTCACCTTCACCAGAGAAAGTAAGGTTACAAAATAACATTTTGACAAGATGGGGATAACAATGAGAGTCAAGTTTGAGAATGTTGCCCCATCCCAAACCATCAAACTGGTCTTTTATGTCATACCTGGACAAAGAGTCAGAATTGATGGTTCTACCTTGCTCTATGTTGCGAGAGATGTAGAGATCCCATGATTCTTGAGCAATGGAGGAGGAGAACCATGTATCTTTGTCAGAGGCCTTCCTTTTTCCCTTTTGAGCTACCATTTTCTTGCCTCTATGTGGGCGGTGAGAGCCCATGATGATTGGAGGTGTAAGAGAGAAAGAGAGGCAAAGCTTTTGGGAAAAGAATATGAAGGGATCTTGAGAGATCTAGGTTAGAAAGAAGTTCTAAGCTAGGGTTTTGAGAGATGAAGAGTCGAAATGGGGTTTTAGACCAAATAGGGTTTTAAAGTTGAAAAAATGGGTTTAAAAAAACTCGATTTAAAAGAGTCCAGAATCAAATTTTTGGCGGAGCCGATCGATCGGTTATATGGTGGCGGTCGATCGGTAATCTATTCGGTCAGTGCCGATCGATCGGTATATTGGGGCGGTCGACCGGTAGAGTCCTAGAAGCTTGAGAACCTAGAAAATTATGAATGTGGAAAGGATTTTTCAAGTCCGGGCTTTTGGAAAAGAATATTCAAGAAGGAATGTTTATTCATTCAACCAAACGGGTTGCAAATGCCAAGCTCCTTCCTTAGAAAACTAAAACGCTCTTCACCAAGAGGTTTACTAAATATATCTACGAATTGTTTATCAGTCTTATTTGAGATTTAAAATGTAACCGCAAGCGTACGGATCAGTGTAGTTACGGGTCGAACACAGGGAGAGCAGCCACTTTATTTTTTTATTTCTTTTAATAATGCGAAAGTGAACCGATTAATGATTGTGATCTAATTCTAATTACCGTCCTAAACATATGTATCTAAAATAACGTCCTAACCATTCGTCATCTAAGAATTTAAAGACGCAAGCCACGCAATTAAAATTAAATAAATAACCCACGCAATTAAAAAAAAATAAATAAATAAAGAAAAAAAATGCTGAAATAAAAATAAAGTAAAAGAAAGGGGATAAAGCTAGAGAGAAACTCACAAGTAGGTTTCTCTACTTAGCCCGAGGGATCCATCATAATATGAGCTTCCCTACTTGACTAGAGAGTCACTCTTACAAGGGTTTCTCTACTTGACTTTAGCGAAGAGGAGACAATTAAAATAAAAGCAATAAATTGATGGTTCTATGGCTAGGAGGGGCAAAGCCAACACATACACTAGCCATGAACCTTGGGGGAAAGGGATAGCAATAATGTAACGACTGAAAATAAAAATCCTAAATTAAGAAAGAAAGGGTAGTTAGAAGAGGGAATGAGAGGGGGGAGAGAAGACTACTGAAGGAGCCTACTTACTTGAATCAATGCTTGAACTTGAAAAAAAAAATTACTCCACGGCTCGTGATCTTGTCACCTAGATCTAAGCCTAGAACTATAACTTAAAAAATTACAACTCAATTGCATAAATCATAAACATAAAAGGGCTGAATAAAAATAAAAGAGTGCTTGCATTAATTGAAATAAAAAAAACTATTACAAAAGTGATTAAAGAAAAGATAAAGAAGAACTAAAACTAAGGAGAGAGCAAGAGAAAGAGAAAGCAACTAAAAAAAAACTAGAATAAGAATGAATTGTGTCCCCTCCTCTTACATGAGTTGTATTTATAGGGAATGGGGAGGTAGGGTAACAATTTTATCTTTCCTAAAAGAGAAAAACTCACAATTGATTGTGAGATCTTTTGAGACCAAAAGTGCTAAGGTGGAGGAGAGAGAAGAGAGAAATAAATTTCCTATAATTTTTTTGCTTATTTTCTTTCCTTTTTTTTATAATTTATTTTTCTTTTTTTTTCTCTCTCCTAGGGACGATTTTCTTCTTGCTTTGTTTGATTTGGACAATCTTTGGTGATGATGTGGAGGAGAGAGAAGATTTGGACAATCTTTATTTCTCCCTTTTTTTTCTTTCCTTTTTTTTTCTTCTCTTCTTGCTTCCATGACTTTCCTTGCTTCTAATTTGATGTGGAAATCCCCTCCATGCCTTTAGTGCTTTAAGTGAGTGAAAAGCAGGAAATCTTCAACAAAATTCTCTAAAAAAAAAACAACCATGAGATTCGAACTTGAGACCTCTTGGTGAGCAAGGGAATTTTGCACACCATAGGTCACCAACTACACTAGGTAGTTGTTACCAAAAACAAATCTTCAATCACTTAAGGATGTGGTCTATCGATCCTTGTTGGCATTTAAAATATTCCTTGTACCTCTGGGACAATTGCAAATGGGCTGGTTCTGCATCTCGGTTCAGTTCTGATCCATTATTCTTTTTCTGGCCTAAAAGAATAATCATTTGTACGGGTGGCCAAACGAATGTGTACTTTTAATTGAACACGTCCATCTTGCTCAGAATTTCATCCTCTTCGCAACCATGAAAAGAAATAAGACATATTTATGTGTAAAATTGAAGATATAGCATCCGATAGTCCTTAAGGCCTTGAAAATATAAAACCTACAAAAAGAGAGTAAAACCCAAGGTAGCTCCATTCTAAATATGTAAAATGCATGTTTTACTACCCTAGATTTCACACATAAATGTGCTCATCAAGTCTCAATGAATTCTAGAGAGACATCACCATTTTAAATGGTGTCTCGTAGAAAGTGGTGTCGAATATCAATGTGCTTTGCCCTTGAGTGTAAAATGGGATTTTTACTCAAGTTTATGGCACTGGTGTTATCGCACATGATTGGGCAAGATTCGAAACTCACTCCAAGGTCCTGGAGAGTTTGCTTCATCCAAAGGATTTGAGCACAACATCTACCAGCTGCAACATATTCAACTTCTGTGGTAGATAGAGCAACGGAGTTTTGTTTCTTACTAAACCAAGAGACAAGGCAAGAGCCGAGAAAGTGACAAGTACCACTGGTACTTTTTCTGTCAATATGGCAACCTGCGAAGTCAGCATCTGAAAAGCTGACCAAGTCAAGGGGTTGGTTTTTGGGGTATCATAACCCAACATCACAAGTGCTTTTCAGATATTTAAAAATTCTTTTTATAGCAGTGAGGTGAGATTTCTTGGGATCAACTTGAAACCGAGCACGTGCACATACACTGTACATGATGTCAGGTCTACTTGCTGTTAGATATAGAAGGCTCCCAATCATGCCTCTATATCTAGTTACATCCTCAGAAGTTCCATCCTCATCCTTGGTCAGTTTCAAGGATGAGCTCATCGGAGTGTCTGAAGATTTTTTACTGTTAATGTCAAATTTCTTTAGCAGGTCCTTGGTGTACTTGCTTTGATTTATGAAAATTTTATTATCAGTTTGTTTTATTTGAAGTCCAAGGAAGAAATTTAACTCTCTCATCATACTCATTTCAAATTCACTACTCATTTTGTTACTGAAATCAGTACACATCCTCTCGTTGGTTGAGCAAAAAATGATATCATCTACATAGATTTGAACAATGAGTATGTCATTCTTCAAGTTCTTTACGAACAGGATTGTGTCAATCCTCCCCCTTGAGAAGCCACTTTCTATCAAGAAAGTACTTAATCTCTCATACCAAGCTCTAGGGGCTTGTTTGCGGCCATACAGAGCTTTCTCAAGTTTATAGACATGGTTTGGAAACTTAGGGTCTTCAAAGCCAGGAGGTTGAGCTACATATACCTCTTCTTGAATGTATCCATTCAAGAAGACACTTTTGACATCCATTTGATATAGTTTAAAGTTCTTATGGCATGCAAAAGCTAGTAGCATTCTAATGGACTTTAACCTTACTACTGGTGCATAGGTTTCATTATAGTCTATTCCCTCTTGCTGGTTATACCCTTTTGGCAGCTAGTCTTGCTTTGTTTCTCACTATGTTCCCATCTTCATCCAGTTTGCTGCGAAAGACCCACTTAGCACCAATGATGGTGTGGTGGTCAGGTCTTGGGACAAGTTCCCATACCTTGCTTCTTTCAAATTGGTGAAGCTCCTCTTGCATAGCTATAATCCAATCATTGTCTTTTAGTGTTTCTTCTATGTTCTTGGGTTCGATCCTTGAGATAAATGCAGTGTGATTGCATACCTCTAGGGTTTTAAATCTAGTCTGAATTTTTCCATCTAGATCCCCTATGATGTTTTCTAAGGGATGATTCCTATGCGGAATGACTTCCTTAGGTAGTGTTTCTAATTTTTCTATGGTAACATCATTTGTATCATCAAGAGAAATATCATTAGCTTTGTTCTTAAGTTCATCAATTATGATATCATCATCATCAAGAGATTTGTTTAAGTCATTAGGTAAAGATTCATCAAATCTTACATTCATAGATTCTTCAACCATTAATGATTTTTTATTAAAAACTCTATATGCCCTACTGTTGAGTGAGTATCCTAAGAATATTCTTTCATCAGATTTTGCATCAAATTTTTCAAGATAATTTTTGGTGTTTAAGATGAAACATTTACATCCAAAGACTCTAAAGTAGTCTACTTTTGGTATTTTACCAAAGTATAGTTTATAAGGTGTTCTAAAAAGTAAAGGTCTAAGAATTATCCTATTTAGTACATAACATGATGTATTTACAGCTTCAGCCCAAAAATACTTAGGCAAAGAAAACTCATTAAGCATAGTCCTTGCTGTTTCTTGTAATGATCTGTTTTTCCTTTCAACTATCCCATTAGATTGAGGCGTTCTAGGAGCGGAGAAGTTATGGTCAATACCATGCTTGTTGCAGTATAAGTCAAATTTGACTTATATTGTCAAATTCTCCTCCATGGTCACTCCTCACAGAGGTTATAGTATACTCTTTCTGATTTTGCAATCTGTTACATAGAGTTGCAAATTCATCGAAGGCATCATTTTTATTTTTCAGAAAAACAATCCAAGTGTATCTAGAGTAGTCATCAACGATTACAAAAGTGTAATTTTTACCACTCATACTAGATATATTGATAGGTCCAAATAAGTCTAAGTGAAGTAGTTCCAATGGTCTAGAGGAAGAGACAATATTCTTCAACTTGTGGGAGACCTTGGTTTGTTTACCTTTTTGATAGGCATCACAAAAACTATCTATTTCATACTTGATTTTAGGGAGGTTCCTCACGAGATCCTTGGATGCTATGGTTTGAATTAACTTGACATTTATATGTCCAAGTCTTCTATGTCATAATGAAGACTTACTATGGTTAGAAACCAAGTATGCATTTAAGGAACTTGCTTCGTCAAGTATACAAACATAAATATCATTTTTCCTAGACCCTTTTAGTATTAGATTATCATTTGCATCTTTGATGCAACAATGGGAGACATTGAATTCTACTTTGTATCCAATGCTACATAATTGACTTACACTTAGGAGATTATAGTTCAAATTTTTCACAAAGTAAACGTTTGAGATTGAAATACCTCAAAGTTTTATTTTTTCAATACCAGTAATTTTTCCTTTGCTGTCATCTCCAAAGGAGACCCATCCTCTATCGTAGTCCCGTAAGCTTGAGAATAGGTTCTTGTTGGATGTCATGTGTTTGGAGCATCCACTGTCGATGACCCATTCAGCTTCCACCTTATTCTTCAAGCAAACCTATAACAGAAATGTAATCGTACATTGGTCCCCATAATCTCATGGGTCCATCGTTGTTAGTGTCAAACTTTTCGACTGGAACCCAAATGGTTTTGTACTTTTTGGGTCTTTGGTTCTGCCTTTGGAATGGCTTTAGGTTTCTTTGAGTCCTCTGCTTTTCATAAGATCCATTTGATCTTTGAGGAGTATAGTATCTTTGAAATCTAAAGAGTCCTTGGTTTTGGTATTTCCCTTGTGGTCTATAAGTCTCCCCAGGATAGTTCTTGTATCCTTGGAATTATCTTTGGGGCCTCTCAATAGAGTATTATCTTTGAGGTTGGGATTTTCTATACCTAGGCATAGGTCTAGAGTTTTCTTGAGGCCTATATTGCCTTCTTAGGGGTGTGTAGTAGTAGGCATGGCTAACTCTTGATCTCTCAGTTTGAGAATTGGGTTTCTTCTTTTTCTTGGAGTGACACTGGTTTATGGAGTGTCCTGTCTTTTTACAAAAATTGCATTTAATGTAAGAGGTGGATGGTTGGTTTCTTTGGTCACCCCTTCTTGGATTCTCATTTCTAGATGGATTTTGTACATTATAACCCAGTCCTATTCTTTCATTTGGACCCTTCCTTTGAGAACCAAGAAGATTGTCAAGGTTCTTTTGCCCCTAGGTAAAGGTGTAAAGGGTGGAGTTCAACTTGAAATTTTCTTCTTCCAGTTCACTTACCTTTGAGGTTAGTGCCTCCACTCTCTTATTTAGTGTGTCAACCTCTTTTTCAAGTTTATTTTTATCAGACTCTAATTTTATACTTTCTTCATATAAGGCCTCGAAGGCTTCTTGAAGTTCCTCATTAGAGTCCCTTACTAAAAGTTCAGGTTGAATTTGACATACCTCTTGTTCTTCATCTCTAATGGCCATCAAGGCGAGGTTGGTGACTTCTTCTCCAAATTCACTTTTCTCCTCTTCATCACTTGAGTCCCATGTGGCTGCATAAGCCTTTCTTTTTTACTTATTTGGGTATTCAGTTCTGAAGTGTTCAGGCTTTCTGCACTAAAAACAAACTATGTCTTTAGAAGGGATTTCCTTGGGTTTAATTTTTGTTTTACCTTTTTCCCCATAGGATTTGTCACCATAGGATTTGTTCTTGTGTTGAAATCTTCCTTTCTTTTTTAGGAACTTGTTGAATTTCCTCGCGATGAGTGAAATTTCTTTTTTCATATCGAATTCTTCATCTTCTTCATCATCACTTACTTCTTCGATAGTTTGAGTTGATTTTAGAGCTATGGTTCTCCTTTTCTCAGGATTTGGTTTGTCGGCGTTCAGCTCTACTTCATGAGTTTGTAGAAATCCAAGCAAGTAGTCCAAGGAGATTTTCGTCAAATCTTTGGCTTCTTCTATTACTGTTTTCTTGGGTCTCCAAGCTGCAGGTAAGGCTTTTAAGATTTTCCTGACTTTTTCAACGTTAGTATAAGTCTTGCCTAAACCTTTGAGATTGTTCACAATATCAGTAAATCTAGTAAACATAGAAGTTATCGGCTCATTTTCTTTCATAGAGAAGGATTCGTAATCAGAAACGAGTTGGTTTACCTTTCTTTCTTTTACCTCTGTTGTACCTTCATGTGTGACAAGAAGCATATCCCAAATCTCTTTGGCTGTGTCACATGCTATGACTCGGTTGAACTCTTGTTCATTGAGGGCACATTGAAGGAACGTGATAGCACGGAAGTTGTACTGGATGAGAGTGATGTCTTCAGCGTCCATTCTCCTTCATCCTTCGGTACTATCTTTCCATCAACTATTTTGGTGATGGTGTATGGTCCATTCTCTATGGCTCTCCATACAAGAATGTTGTAACCATACACAAAATTCTTGAATCTGCACTTCCAGAAAGAAAAGTTCTCTCCATTAAAGTAAGGGGGTCTCGAGGCGTTCATGTCTTCTGGTGGTCCTTGGAATGTGGCCATGGTCTTTTACTCACTTTTAAGACGATATAGTCTTAAATAAATTGAGTTCCCGCTCTGATACCAATTGAAATAACCTAGAGAAGGGGTGAATAGGTTATACTAGTGGAATTTAACTATTTTCGATAAATAGGTCACAAGTGTGATTGCAAGTTAAAATAATGCGGAGAGAATAAAACAAGTACAACCACAACACAAAATTTTTAGTGGTTCGACTCAATTCGAGTCTAGTCCACTCCCTACTAGAATCCTCTTCTAAAGTATTCCATTAGTTCTCCCTTTCAGTACAGTAGGTATGGAAGAAAACCTTCACAATCTTTTTCACGGATAAGAGTATCCTTACAAATCCTCTTTCCAGGCAGAGAGACGTCTTTACAATCTCTTTTGGAGGTAGAGAGACACCTTTCTCTTTTTAGGATAAGAGAATCCTTACAATCCTAAGTACAGTCTAGAATTGTAAAAACATAAATAAATAGGAAATAGTGGAATAAGAGGAATACCTCAAGTGTGGTGCAAATGATGAGAATGAATAATAAATGATGAATGATGCACCTTTTGTAAAGTCCTCTCTTATGGCTTTGACTTGCACAGGAGAGAGTAGAGGACTTTGATTGAGACTTGAGCCTTTTGTTGGGATTTGTGTAATAGAACAACTCAAGTAGAAATAAAATTCTTGAATGCTTGCAATAATACTCTTAAAGCTCTTTCTTAATGAATATTTAATTAAGAGTGGTTTGGGTATTTATAGGTGAACTTAGTGAAGCATTTTATGCAGAAAATCAGGCTCTAACAGACATATTCTGGGACCACCGGTCGACCGCCATCGGTAGCCGGTCGACCGCCAAGAGCCGTTGAAGGCAAAATATAGCCGTTGGGACACTTCTAGGCAGTCACCGGTCGATCAGGACTTTTAGCCGGTCGACCGCCTATGGTCTCGGACAGTTTCGATCGACCGGGGCTTCCAGCCGGTCGACCGCCAACATGACATGCTCTGTTTTGACATAATGCTGTCATACTGACCAGTCGTCAGTGTTTTGACCATAACTTTTCGGTCTGACTTTAGATTGATCTGAGATTAGTTGCGTTGGAATCACAACTCAATTTTCTACAACTTCTATGAAGGTTTCATCTCCTGATACTAATTTTAAATTCTCTAAAATACCCTTGAGTTAGGTTAATGTGTGTTCCACACCACTTAGAGACTTTCCATACTTGGTCAAGGTATGCTCTATGGTCATTCTAGTATGATGCAATGCATATGCATGTGGTGATTGCATCTATATATATATGTGAAAATTACAAATTACATTAAAGTGACTAATCTATCCTAGTGGTCTTCTTCTTCACTTGAACTTTCTGCTCTTTGGCACTTCATCTTCTTTTCTTCTTATTTGCAATTCCATGTCTTTAAGTTTCATTTTTTTTATTCAACCTTCTAAGTGTTTCTTCAAGCTAATTATACTCTCTTCAAGCTAATCACATTTTATCAAACCAAGTTAAAGATGTATGTTTGTTTGTTAACTCCAAAACATGGCAAGGAGTGTAGACATGTTTCCCAACAAAACATCTTCTTCTTTGCCCGAGGACGTAGCACACCACCCTGGTGTGTAAACCTCGTTAAATTTCTGTATCGTGTGGATCTATTGTCTCTTTATTTTATCGTATTTCTTGGTGTTTGATCTAACAACCTCTAGTTACCTGATTGATTTTCAGATGAAATTTTTAACAGTTAAAGTTATAGACATTTATCAAGTTTCCCAATAAATGATCAAGCTCTACGCATGGCCATCCTTGTGGTATAAGTGTTGCTTCATGGGGATGAGCAATTTTCTCAAATTCTGAGAGTCATCCAAGTGATTGATAATGGCTATAGGGTACTCACTTGAAGATCTTATGGCCCTACCATCTTCAATGTTTAGTGTTTTTCTTAACCTTGCTCCCTACATAAATGACTCTAAGCATGCCTTTCTCATTACACAGTAAGGACCAGTGAGGAGAATCGTATTCACATTGCTACAGACAGTACATATCAAGCTATTGCCCTCATGAATGGAGAGATTAAGAACGGATAATTAATAGACAAAATAGTATACAAGATTGTCCTTTAGAAAAGAAATTGATGGTCTTCATTAGACCCCACCTTTCTAGATGTATGAGAGAGAAGGAGAGAGAGGTGGGTCCACAACCTTACATAGTCAAGGGAAGACACAATCAGATTGAGCAAGATATCCATCAATTGTAAAATTCAAAGATTGGATGACCCACTTTATTGGAGATGTAGGGTAGAGAAAGACAATACATACAAAGTTACAGATGCAGTACAAAAAATTTGGGGGACCTCACCTACCACAAAAGAGCTTCTGGTTTACAATCAAGACACATGAGTCATAACTCATTATTGAATTTGAATGAAGCGAAAAATAATATCTTTCCTTCCTTTTAAATTTCAAAAGTCCTTGTTGACAAATCCAGAATAGTGTAGAGGCAGTAGGACCTCTCTCTCTCTCTCTCAAAAGGGCTTCATTCTTGTCCATTAACAAGCCATCTGTGTGAGAGAAGGTGTTTAAAAAAAAAAAATTAAGTTACTCCTTCTGAATTTTCTTTTCTTTTTACATAAAAAAGCATAAACATCACCACTTCCCATATTCTTCTCACTGTTCAGCTTTTAGGGCATGAACTCACAGTATATATTCTCCTGCACTGTAATATATCTCACTATGCCCTTCCAGAAGTATGAGTTCACCTTACACTCTTGTATTACTTATCATTCTTCTCTTTGGTGGGTGGTGGGCTTCATGTGCCATTAAAAAGTAGGGAACCAGGTTCTCACTTCTCATCCACAACCTCCTCCTTTGGCAATGTAGAGATATAGCACACCCATAAAGTGGTATGAGGATCTTTGTACTCTTATCCTCTCTAATATTCTTTCTTTAGGGAGCAATCCCTTTTCACACATTTTCATTCTCTTCCCAAAGGGACAAGGCATCTCATTTTTAAATTCATCACTTTAGGACATACTATTATATTACCTTAATTAAAATGTAATCATATGGAGAATCCAAGGTTTGCACCATTGTCATATGTGAATGAATCATTAATTAACTATTCCTTAGACTCACAGGTGACAGGACATGGAAATGAACATGGAATTCATTATAATAAGAGATATGGAGGGCTAGAAAACAAGATCTAATGTTGGAAGCAACAATTATTGGGGGAAGATAGACACTTGGATTAATATGGTAAAATACACACTTACCCATGGTTCCAAATAGTGTATCCGGAATGGTTTTGCATTACAACTACTAATTAAACTTTCCTCTTGAGTTTTGCATTGCCCTTGACACTACCATATGGGTAGGGGTCATGGGAGGCAGAAGACCAATAATACCTGCTCTAGCAATAATCAAGTATCTGACACTGTCAATGATATTGCATTTCAAAAGGCTAATGATGGAGATGATTGGGATTTGTAATTTTCCTTTTATTTTTTTTGGTGGGGGGGGGGGGTTGGTGGTGCAATGCTCGATCAGGAGCTACAAGAGGAGCCATACAAAACCCATTGACAGGCAAGATGAAGACCCACAAGGTGCCACTCAATGGTTTTGATTCTGTGACTTACATGCCGGGGACTTGATCAATCCACTGACCAAGTCCATGCACTCTCCTAAGGAGTCTGTGCTACGCCAAACTTCTAGAGCAAGCATTGAATCGATGATTAGGCCAAATTCACACTTGCTAATGATATCATGTGAATTTTCTGTACAGGAAAAAATAACTGTCCCAGAGTGTAGGGGATGCATCCAGACACAAACATGTGAAATAATCGCCTCATCCCCCATGAAAAGTGAAAATACCAACGAATGGTGGCCTTAAAGTTGAGTGAAAGGTTCCCTTTAAGTGCCTTGGCTTTTAACAGTCCCTCTCAAGCAATGCACAGCTCATGATTCATGAATGCTAGCTCTTTCTCCATTCCCTTTTTTGTGCACCTTCATGCAAAAGATTTTTCATGTCCTCTGGGACCTACTAAATATTCCTTTGAAAGAAAACTAATTAATCTCATTACATTAGTTTGTGTTGGTCCAAGGGTGCACAGAACTACATGACCTGTCAGCCGGTCATGGGGCTGCCATGTTGCTGAGGGGGAGGGGTTATTGGGGCCAAAATAAGAGATTTGATATTCGACACTTGCCAGCATGTTTCAATCTCTGCGGGACATGACCATATTTTCAAGTACATCACGTGAAACTTACCCTTTCTAGCTAGTGCCCTATATATTATGGCATTATTCTTGGATTGTATCATAATATTATATTCAAACAAATTTCATTGGTTTATGGCCGGACCTAATAACCCAAAAGAACTATGGTGAGAGGCAGAAAAAGTTGAGAAGCTTTATAATCCTCTTTGTTTTGTTGCAAGAAATTGTTTTTATCAAGCATCCAAAGACTGACACGTTATACTAAAGCTTGTTTGTTTAGAAGGGTTTTAATGAGGTGGGATTTAAGGACTAGAAAAGTTGTATGTATTAATTTGAGATGTTTCGAAAGCTGAAATGGAAAAATTATCAAGACAAGCTTTGTTGACAGAATGGAAAAGTTTCTTTGACATGCTCTTTAATACAGACTCTCCTCCCCATGGAATTAACCTAACAGTTACATTGTTCATGGGAACAAGAAAATCTAGTTTTCCTCTCACTTTTTTCATTCATGTGTTTTTCCACGTTAATAGATGTGACCCATTTGTTGGGTTTTCTCATTCCATACTCACTTTTAAATAAACTAGGTCTTCATGTCAAGTGTCAACAATCCCATTTCACTTCGAGTGTGACTCAACACAATTGATACGTATCAGGAGAAGATTGGGGCGGGGGCCTAGTTAACAATTCGGCCGAATAATTCATGAATTATTCGGTCGAATCAAATTTTTCTGAATTAAATCAAAAATTCTGACCGAATTCGAATTAAAAATAAAATTCGGTAAAAAACGCGCTTTTTACTAATTTGAATTTAAAACACGAATAATTCGGGCCGAACCGAATTATTCGGTTCACTTAAACAGTATTTAAAAAAAAAAAAACAAAACAAAACGTCATATATGAAACCCACGGTACCCACCACCGAAATAGTTTTTTTTTTGTTTCATCTTCTTCTCCCCCAAATTTCTGCCTCCTTCTTCCCATCTTTTTTCTCTACCTAATTTTTCTGTAACAATCATACGAATCTACTCTTTGTTTCATTTCTTTCTCATAACTTCATCAGTTCATCCTAAGATAGGGGGAGATATCAAGCCTTGATGGATAATTTGAGGTTCCGGGGGACCAGGACAGATTCATATCACCATATCAATCAATCTTCTTTTATATTATTGCTTTAATTTTGAAAAATTAGTGCGTCTTATTGCAATATAGGTCTTGTGAACCCAAGCAAAAGGATAATGAAAATTTTTTGTGGTCAATTTATTTATTTGTTTTATTGTAGTTGTAATCTTGCTTTCACTGTTTTGGGGCCTAATCTATTTCATGAGTAGAAATTTAATTACAATAACCATTGCTTCCATCGCTCAATGATAATTTTTTCATAGTTTTTTACTTTATTGTAGAAAGTAATTTGCTCTTTCTAAGTATACAAATCAAGTCAATAACTTGATAAATAAAAAATATACAATAAACTATAAAAATAATATCCGAATTTTTTGCCCGAATTTTATTTTTTTAATCGAATAATTCTCGAATCCAAATCCGACTCCGATTTTTATTTTGTCCTCTTTTTTGACCGCTTTTTTGACCGAATCCTTAAATTAATCAATCGAATTATTTCGAATAATTATCCGCCCGAATAATTCCCGAATCTGAATTTGCTAACTATGGGTGGGAGTGAGGGTGGAGTGGTAGCATGGTTTTAAGTATCTCCGATACCGATACGATACCCTCCGATACGTATCTTAAATTTAACCGATCAATACGACACACATCGATACGATACATGAAATTTTTAAAATCCTTTCGTATCGATATATATCCTACAATACATACCGATATGCATCAATACACCACCAATACACATCGATACGATACGATATGCCTCGATACGACTATGAAAATTATAAAATTGAGGTAAAATGTACGTTTTGGTATGTATTGGTATGTATCGTTGAGTATCGGATGTATCGATCGGTACGTATCGGTATATATTGGCATGTATCGGTGAGTATCGATATATATCGGTAAGTATCGGTGAGTATCAATACGTATCGGTGAGTATCGGTATGTGCCGATACAATGCGTTATGGTCATATAATGGCCAAGATGGGTAATTTTTCAGAAAACACGATATTTTGAAGGGTTTTTA
>NC_056570.1:2228160-2234661 GCF_013358625.1 Macadamia integrifolia | reverse complement strand
TAAAGTGGAAATCAAGATTGTGAACAAGGTTTTACATTTATGGGACAACTACAAACCTTGAATTCTTAGTACGATACCCTCAATTTAGTGTTTATGCATAATACATGTTATCAATAGCTTTTTTTAACAAACTCTTTATGCAAAAGTGTTTAAAAAAATGTTTTCTATCCATTTATGTGTGTATCTTTAGTGTATCTTAGTGTATCTCCGATACGATACGATACTCTCCGATACGTATCTTAATTTTGACCTACCGATACGATGATCGATACCGATATTTTAATCCTTGAGTAGTAGGGAGGTTATATGCTTGTCGGAGAAAGCTTTTCTACACGTCTTGTTATGGGGGCAGCTAATGTAACTATTCTAACTATTGGATTGAGATGTAATTGTCTAGATTAATCACATATCAAATTGTAGAGTCTGATTCAATCAAATATCCTCTTATGTACCGATATGCATTTCATGAATGTCCATGCACATTTATGTTCTTGGGACAATTACTATGCACTCACTTATGACCCTATATTTCAAACCTATATTTTTCCATTTGAAGACTCTTGTGGAACTAAAATTTAACATGTTAGTGGGAGACTTACAAACTTTGGATCACATTTGATCTGCCATATGCCAATTCTTGACTATTAAAGTGGACATTTAGGACAGATTCATACCATGGGCGTGTAGGAACTTTACCTTCCATGAAATTGGAGAGCATGATGCGTAGGGTGAGAATCAATTAGGTTCCCAGCCCATTTGGCAGTTTTTTCTGGGCTTTAACATATTATAGCAGGACTTGGAGGCCCAGGACCAGCCCATATATTCGGTGGTCTAGGTATGAGTGGATCCTATGTTCCCCAAAATTCAATTCAAAATTTGAAAAAGTAAAACAGATGAGTCTGCGAAAAGGCACGAAACCCACTTCTCGAGGGCAACTGTCCTTAGACCCTAAACAAACGCTAACCAACCAACAAGAAAACACAAACGTCTTTTCCCATTCTCAAGGACAGAGTCACTCACAGAGCCTTCGCAAGGCGAGAGAGATCGAGCAGGAGAGCGTAAGCAGAAGCAGCCATGGGGAAAGATCTGAGCCAAGATCAAGAAGCATCGATGAAGGAGGCCTTCACACTCTTCGACACAGACAATGATGGTCGTATCGCTGCATCGGAGTTAGGGATCTTGATGCGATCTCTTGGTGGAAACCCTACGCAAGCTCAGCTCAAAGAGATAGTTACCCAGGAGAAACTCACCTCACCTTTCGATTTCCCTCGCTTCCTCGATCTCATGAAGAAACACATGAAGCCTGAGCCCTTCGATCGTCAGCTCCGCGATGCTTTCAAGGTCATCGACAAGGAATCCACCGGTTATGTCTCTGTCTCTGAACTTCGTCACATACTTACCAACATTGGAGAGAAGCTTGAACCCGCTGAATTCGATGAGTGGATCCGTGAGGTTGATGTTGGATCTGATGGTAGGATCAAATACGAGGACTTCATCGTTCGCATGGTCGCCAAGTGATGTAATCTTTACTGTTTCTGTTGATATATAGCAATCTTCTCCCTAATCGATTAATTTCTGCGAGTAGTCTGTCTGTGCTGCTTTCTTTTTCGATGATTGGGTTTTAGGGTTTTTTTTTTTTTTGTGATTTTTCCTATTAGTTGTGGCGATATATCCTTGGCAATGGAACTATTGGCAATTAACTGAAAAATTTGAACAATTTTACTTTCTCCCTTTCATTCTATTAGGATTTGCCTTGTGTGCATAATTTGTAGACACTGGATTGTTGTTTTCATGGAATTAGTGGTGCTTATCAGTTGCTCTGAACAATTTCCTTGAATTTATTCTGTTTTGGGTATCATCTAACTTCCATTGATGAATTGTTAAATTGAATGGTTTGTAGATGGTATAAACTTTTCAACTAAGCGAAAAGGAATAATCATTTGTATGTGAAACTTTGAGTTTTTTGCTTTTCTCCCCTAGAAGAATTTTCCTAGTTGCAGATCAAAATGATAAAAGCAAGATTGTGTTGAAGCCATATTGAAGACACATTGCTAGGATGAAATGTCAATGTCTGTGGTTTTTTTTTCTTCATCCTTTTTATGACATTTTTTTTTTGCAAGGGGTCCTTATTCACCAATTCCTGCTATTTAGCTATACACCCAAGTTTATTCAAGTTTTAATTTCTAAGAATTTGCAGTAGCAGAGGTTGTTGCTTATCATGAAAATGATCTGGTCTTCCAAAGGGGGCACCTTATGCCTTTAATGTAACGAAGTTCTGATTTCATAGTTTTAAGTGTCAGGCTGTGAATGGTGATTACTCTGTTAAGCTTTGTGCAATAGAATTGCAGAATCACAGGTTCTTGATCATCATGAAAATGGTCTGGTCTTCCAAAGGGAGCACCTCATTATGCCTCAAATGTAATGAGGTTTTGATTTCATGGTTTTAAGTGACAGGCTGTGAATGTTAATTATTCTGTCATGCATTGTGTCATAGAAGTGAATAATTCTTCCATTGCATTCTTTTCTGTTCATGAAAACCTTGATACTATTATTTTGTTGTTTTGCTTGCTTTCAGGGGGCAGAAATAGAAATCTGAAAATTTGTTTTCCCTTCACTATTGGATTCAATTAATTGATACTGCGTGAATTGTTATACGAAAGAAAATAAAGTATTATTGCTTTTTCCTTATCATTATTTATGGAAGGGGGCTATGAGCTGGAGGTTTTCCATAACATAATACAAGAGTGAGGAGGTATGATGGGAGAGAAGGGTTTGCCAAACTGAAACAAAGGCAATGGATTGAATATAAAAATGGTAATCAAGTGAAGTTAGAGTCAAAATCCCAGTAACTATGTTGTGTCAGGTCCTGAAGGAGGGGAGTTTGAAAAGTTTCTCATACATTCTTTTGATGTAGTTTTCCGAATTGTGGATAGTTCAAGGAATTGAGAATACAAGAATTACAGGGAACCATGATTGCAACAGTAGCACTAGAATCTGCAGCCTCATTCCACATCTTTGGAGGTTGGATTACTTAATCGTTTGTTTCCAACCAGTGTTTCTTTCTGGAGAACTTTTTGAGTTTCTGTTTGATCACATAGTGGAGGAATTGTGGTTGTTTAATGTGTCTCCCACAGAAAGAAAGTGGGAGGGGGAGATTGAGAACTGTATCATGGTATGGTCCTAGTCCTCGAAAACTTGTAAGTTCTATAGTATGATCCTGATCAACTAGAAGGGTCTGTGTAAACAAACAAACAACAACAAAGCCTTTTCTCAATTTAATGGGGTCGGTTACATGGATCCGTGATTGGTCAAGATAAAAAAGCAAAGGAAAGAGAAGGAAAAAAGAAAAAGAAAAGGGTCTGTATAGTTTGCCTTAATTCTCTTTTACTTGTTCTCCTTTTTATCATTTCCTATGGTCTTACAGAATTTTCTACCCTACAACAGAATTGTAACTTATTTTTTGGGGGGGATAGATAATGAATTGCAAATTAAGGGTAAGCAGATCTTTAAAATATAGGTGATATGTTTGATGTATTTGGGGATTGAGACTAAATCGATAAATATTCTTCACTCCCACCCAAATTTGTTCTGGTTTTCTTTTTCATGGTAGTGATGAGATTCAGTTCCTGTTCTCATAAACATGGTTGGTGAAATTAGTCCATTCAGATTCTGTCATTCATGGTTTAAAACTCAGATCTGAATCAGCTCTGTCAACTTGGAATCGATGGAGACAGATACTGTAGCAGATTCCAAGTTTTAACATTGTTCAGCACAAGGGGACAAACATGACTCCATGCAAAGCATAAAATTGTGGAACATCATAAATGGATGCTTGCACCTTGATTTATCAAGTTCTAAGGCTATTACAGACAAAATTTATCTTCCAGTGTGAAAATCTAAACTTCAATTTTTTTCCCAGGCACCATGCCTAGAGGATAAATTGTATAATGGAGTTTTTTTGCTTGAAATGAACTGATCAAATTTTGCGGATACTATGGCATATTGTAAATTGCAGGACGGATGGCCATTTTCCTCCCAGCAAGCAAATCTTAATCTAGTAATCAGGTGGGGCTTATGACGGATAGGCTCCATTCCCTAACAGGATCTTCATGAACTATGAACCAAATAGGAAAGCTCCATTTGTCTATATTATTCAATTTTGTCTGGATAAAGCAAGCTGCGTGGCTTTGCGTTGGACCGGATTTGGCTCTGATTCTTTGGGTCTTGACTCTTGATATGCAAAAGTTCTTTCAACCAAAAAAAAAATATGCAAAAGTTCTTAACCTTTTTATAATCCCTTTCATCAAGGCATAGCTTAGATCCATTGCACTTGTTAAAGAAATAAATTAATTAAGAATAATTTGTGGGAAAAAGATTTCCACACACAATGTGGGAATCCTTACCATACACCAATCATTGTTTAGAAAATGATTTTGTCTCAAGGATTCACATGAAGAGAGAATGTTAGTGTGAGACCCACATGGTCTAGTTGATTGTTGTGGCATGAACCCTAGAAATTCAGAATGGACGATTGCTCCGTATCAACAATAATCAAGATCGGGCACAACCGATTTCAACCAAATTGGCTGATTCTATTGATCTGATTTCGATTCTTAGAACCGTGATTGGTTCCCTTGCTAAGATGGAGGTCCAGTTACAAGTGCTTTAGCCAGTTCAGCTGACATGGTTGGAATTTAATAAGGTAATGCTGTAATATCCGTGGATTAAATTTCCACCAAAAAAAAAAATTTCCGTGGATTTAATGGGCTGAGAAAGCTGAACTAAGCCCAACCAAAAGTGTAGAAGGTAACCCTAAGCCCAATCAGACACAAATTCGCAGATTTCACACTCGTGAAGCCCAGCCCAGCCGAGGGCAGGCCCTAAAATGATCCATACCAATTATTGTAACCTACGGTCCTAACTACCAGTTTAGCGGGGAAAAGCAGAAATAGGTTCTTTATTCGTTCGCGTTAGATTTCAGTTTTGACAAGCTGTTGAAGAACAGGCGAGAGGGGGGCCACGCAGGGCTCGTCTTCGCTTCCGTAATGGATTAATTTATAATTACAATAGAAACCCCTGTGACTTCAAAATTGGGGTTTTGAGATCTCAAATCGATTAAATCGCGTCGTCTTCTGATGGGCGAATTTGATCAGCAGCAGCAGTAGCAATGAAAGGCGTCTTTTCGGCGCCTGGAGATTACATCCACTTCAAGTCCAAAGTACCGCTCCACAAGATCACTGTACGTTTCTCCTCCACAATCATCTCTCTCTAAATTGATTTTTTATTCTTTCTCTGCAATTTTATCTATTCTTCTGGGATTCTCACCTAAGTTTCGTCTCGTTGTTGGTCTTCTTATATATTCATCCAGTTTTTTATTCTCTCTTCAAGCTAGTGCCTTTTCAAGTTTCATCTCGTTAATGGCCGTTTCTTCTCTTTAAGCTAGTGACTTTTCTTCGTTGTAAACACTGCTGTATCTCTCTGATCATTCAATCTATTGTATCTCTCTAATTATATTGTCTTTGTCTTGCTACTGTTGTTTGGTCCCCGATTCAGTGTTGTCAATAATCCTTTTTTTTTTTCTCTGATAGATGTTGGCAATAGTCTTGTTTGCACTAAAGCCCACGAATTTCAAATGGGATTACTTTCATGTTTCAAGTTTCAAGTCGTTTAGTTGACTATCTTTTCAATCTAATTCAATCTCATACTGCCCCAAATTTTGTTCTCTTAAGTCTATTTCAGTATGTCAGTTGATTCAGTTGTTGAATTATGTGCTTACTGTAAAGAAAAAACAAAAAGTAGTTTCTGGCCTCGTTGTTGTAATGCTGTTGACTGAATTTCTTCTCTTGCAACTGGGAATCAGCATAGTTTTGGATTTCTGAGGAACAGGGCCATCATCCTAACTTGAATTTGAGACAGCGTTTATGCTGGTACTGTTCTGATGCCTAATATGTCTCTTGTCCACAAACTCTTGTTTCTTGTAGATTGGATCGAAACAGTGGCGGTATTATGACTTTGGGCCAAAGGTGGTGCCTCCGCTTATCTGTATCCCAGCGACAGCAGGAACTGCGGATGTCTACTACAAACAGATAATGTTATTGTCCATGAAGGTAGTGAATCTGAGGTTGTAACCTTCTCATATTTGGAGGGGGTGCTACTGCCTTGGTCTTTTTCCTCTCCACAGACAGGAGAGGGAAGACAAATTAATTGAATTTTCTGAGGAATTTTTTTAAGCACTCTGAGGAAAGGATTCACCTCTTAGAAGTATTGAGATTTTGAACTTGAGCAGGACAAATGAAATTCATGATTACTGTGACAGAGAGGTGAGAAAAAACAAATCGGAGCTCTATTAGCGGTTTTAGCGAGGCAAAGATTTGTTGGGAGTTGTGACAAAGGATGTTGTTCAAGGAAGATCTGCAATCTGGATTTATCTGTCAAGTGGTGGTCTTACATATAATTTGTGGTGGCATTGACTTTAATGTTTGTCCAGATCTTCCCCCCCCC
>NC_056570.1:2201474-2228098 GCF_013358625.1 Macadamia integrifolia | reverse complement strand
GGGGGGGGGGGGAAGACATAGAAATTTTCTTTTTAAATAAAATTGATTTTTATATAAATAATTTTGTTAGTGTTATTGAAGTAATTGATTCTGTGCATATGTATTTTGTCTGTGCGGCTAAACTATTTGTAATGCCTTAAATATGTTTTGGCAGTTATAGCATATTATGATTTGTTGAACCAAATCACCTAATTCTTTAGCAAATTTTATCTTTCCTATTTACTCATCTCTTAGGGGCCATTGCTTGGTGTGATGGTAAAAGCTTGAGCTGCCACCATGAAGAGGGGTTTGCATTTGAGAGCCGCCACTTCATGCAATGGTTGTCAAAGGCTAGGACCATCTTTAGTTCAGCCTTCTTGGGACCTACAAAAAAGGGGACTTGTACTAAATTACATCCCTTTTATTTACTCCTTTCACCTATTCTTCCTGACAATATTATCAGGTGTACACCTAGAAGCCCAAGTCGGTGCATGTTGTGTGTTGCTGATGTGGGTGTAGCCGCCATGTTTGATCATTGTTGATGGTGTTGACATCTACTTGTCTATGACAAGGGTTATGATCCTATAGTGAAGTGTTCAGATAACAGAGCCTTGTAGTGTGTTTGGCGCTGTGGATTGTGGCTTTACGGCATAGCTTTTTGCTGGTCATTTGGACTGTTTCACTGTCCCTTTTTTCTTTATTTGAAACACTTTAAATGGAAATATTATTACTTATTACGGAAACAACAGAGCTAAAAAGCGGGGCAGGTCCTCAAGTGTATTTCTCTTTTTTTTTTGGTAATTATGAATTATTTAAGTACCGTTACATTTTGTACTGTTTTTTGGTGGTTTCTGGTCTATCGTATACTCTCTTTTTTCTGACTTATTAATGAGGCCCTTGTTAATTTGTTTCAGGGTTATCGTGTGATTTCTGTTGATATACCGCGCATATGGAATCACAATGAGTGGGTTCTAGCATTTGAAAAGTTTTTGGATGCTATTGATGTTCACCATGTAAGAAACTATTTGTTTTTTGTATGTTCTTCTCTTAGTGCAACTTGTTACTCAGAGTTGGTTCACAATCAATACAATATGCACCTCCGATTATTATGCTTGAACTTCTTCTTGGTTTATAGAAAAATTATATTCATGAAATCAAGAAATATTTAGGTTCTAGTTGGTGTCTTGGATATTCTGTTGAGAATAGTACTCCATGCACTTATATGTGGTTCAATAACTTATAGTATTGATATTCTTGGAGGTGGATGCCTCACCAGCAAGCCAAGGAGATACATCTCCTTCCCCCAGTAAAAACCGAGGATCATCTGGAAGTCCAGTGAGTGGCAACAGCCCTCAGGATTCTGCCTTGCCATGGACATTCTGATAGAATGCGCTGGCAAAATGGAAACAGAAATGCAATTAGTGGAAGTGGATATAAGGGAAAGCTAAATGATAATGACTTTTTCTGGTTGTGACACTGTTTGCATAAACAGTTACATGAACAGTGTTTTGGCCTTCTAGAAGTTCACATCCTCAAGGAAGCTCTTCAACTAAGACCTCCATGCTGGGCCCCACTAGGTCTGAAAGAATCCATGCAACTAACTCTGCTTGAAGCCCATTCTTAGGCTAGAATCATACTTGGCCGATAGGTTATTTTGGGGCAGAATAAGGATGGACCATTGACTTAAATTGATGACCAAGGTAGCCAGCTGTGAACCAACTTTGGAGCTCCTATTGACGACTTGGTCTATGTCTAGTCCCCCTCCTTCACCTTGGATCACATAGATGCCGTGACAACGGTCCCAATAAAAGTGTGGAAGAGCTTAGAAATATTTGGTTTATTTTGGGTAACCAAGTTTCTTAATAAGATTATGAGCACAAGGAAAATGCTAGATGAATGAAGGAGAAACATTGTGGTTCCAATTTATTAAAATAAAGGTGTTATTCAAAGATGTAATGACTATAAATGTATAAAATTCATAGTTTTCATGGCGTCAAGGTGACCTAAGGCATTGGAGGTACTCTAGATGCAAAACGACACCAACAAGGCGCCGTGTGGGTAACCAAGGCATCCAAGGAGCCTAGATGCCTTGACAACTATGATAAAACTATTGAGTCATACTATAAAATAATGGTAAAGAGTTATTGAAACTCTCCTAAAGCATGAAACTACTTTTACGGATAACCAATTTGATTTTATGCCAGAAGATCCACAACATAAACTATTTACTTAGGAGACTCATGGAAAGGTTTAGAGATTGCAAGAAGGATATCTATATGGCCTTTATTGACCTACAAAAAGCTTATAACAGAAACCTTAGAGAGTTAATTTAGCAAGTGCTAGAGAAGAGAAGTGTTTCAAGTAATTATGTGGACAAAGTTAAATATATGTATAATGGTGTGATTACCAGTCATAGTTGTCATGGCGTCGCCAAGGCGGCGATTTGGCGTCCTGACGGAGAAAGAAGTTTATGGCAGTACTACGATTTACATGAATCACAAATGGCGGTCGCCATTGGCTAATAGGCGTCGCCATGGCACCGCCATAGACGCCAGGTCACGCCTGATTTACTAAGTGGTCGATTTTTTGTAAAATGCAGGGTGATTTTGATAGTGCTATGTTGATTTTTGATGATTTGATATTGCTTAATGTTAGTTTTATATATTATAGGGTAGATATTGTAGGCTTGTAGCATGCTAAATAACTTTAGAGAATAGGGGAAATAAAAAAGTAGTATACTAAATAACTTTAGAAAATAAGGAAAATAAAAAATGACACATGGGCGATTTGACCGCCATGGCAACGCCATAATGGACGATTCATCGCCAAATCGATTAGCCACCCCTCCACCGCCTTGGATCGATTTGACGCCGTGACAACTATGTTACTAGTGTAAGAACTGTGGGGTTTCAAGGTAGTGAATTCCCAATTACAATTGGGTTACATCAAGGATCAGCTTAAGCCCTTATTTGCTTGCGCTTATCTTAGATGATTTAGCTAGAGACATTTAGGATCAAGTTCCCTGGTGTATGCTTTTTACTGATGGCATTGTTTTGGTGGACGAAACATTAGTAGCGATTAACGTTAAGTTGGAGTTATGGAGATCAACCTTGGAATCAAAGGTTTAAGATAAGTCGAATGAAGACAGAGTATATGGTATGTGACTTTAGTTACAGTATGACAAATAATGAGGTGATGAAAATTGATGAGAGTGAGGCTCCGTAAAGTGATTATTTTAGGTATCTGGGATCAATATTAAATAAAGGAGGTGATATAGAGGATGATTGAACTAAAGTGTTGCATCCGGACTATTGCGTGATCGACATATCCTTTAAAACTTAAAAGAAAATTTTATAGGTTAGTTATACGACCGATTATGATATATGGTGCATAATGTTGGGTAATTAAGAAGCATCATATGGATAAACTCAATGTAGTTGAGATGGATGTGGCAAAACCATGGTTCGAAAACTCAGCGATATCTTGCCAAAATCTCAGATATTTTGACATTTTTTTTTACCAAAACGAAATGGCATACGAAACACAAAAGTGCATAATTTCGGTCATATATCGGTCATTTCGCTCATTTCAACCCAAAAAATGCACTATTTTGTCGAAATTTCGGCCATCTTAGTCATTTCGTTTCACTAATTTCGCTAATTTCGGTTACTTCAACCATTAGCCCCCCCAAAATGGCCAAGCAAAACACATGGAAAAAAATATATTGTTTCGGCAAAATTTCGGTACAGAAACGCCGAAACAAGATGAGCTCTTAAACCTTGGGCAAAAACTAGAAAAGATAAACTTAGGAATGATCAACTTAGAACTGATTGGGAGTTACTCTGATGCATGGTAAGCTATGAGAAAGTTATTTGAGGTGGCATGGCTATGTTCAACGGAGGCCTTTAGATGCTCCAATGCGGAGGAGTGATTTGATTCAGATAGAAGGAGCTAAAAAAGCCAGGGGCAAACCTAAAATATAGGAGAAGTGGTGAGGAAGGACATGCACAGCTTAGGCCCTGTATCAAGTATGAACTGGAATAGAGTTGATTGGAGGGAAATGATCCATGTAGCCGACCCCATTTAGTTGGGATAAGTCTGATTTTTTGTTGTTGTTGTTGTACCAAATCTGAAGTCTGATTTGAAATCTCAGATGTAAACCAGGGAATTCTAGTTGGAGATTCTCTTGCGACGGGATTGTAGGTAAGGAACAATAACCAAAAGAGAAAATTTAGTAACTCAACCAAAACAATGTGGAAAAAATTCTGGTTGATTGCTCTAATCAGTCAACATTACAGGTCTGTAAAAGATTATTAAGGCCTTCCAAAAAGAAAAAAAAAGAAAAAAAAAGATGATCTAAATCTGACGGGCAGATTTAGAGTTATGAAGCAAGACTACTTTATAGGAAAGCTAGAATGTTGCAGAATCAATGGACATATTCAGAAAAGAAAATAGAAGAATTAGGATAAGAACAGAAAAGAAGAAGAAGAGAGGAAAGATCACATCTGTCAAAAGCATAATAGAAGAAGGAAGAAATGAGGTCTGTGATACCAATCCAGTATGCACTGCTCAATAACATCAAAACTCTTGAAAAAAAACTCAAATTTCTTTACTCAAAGCATCCTTAATTGATTGGGGTGTATTACATATATAAATACTTTATGAAATTCCTAATTTGACTCATAAAAGGACTCGTAATCACTCTCACATGCTTAATAAAGTAATGTAATTCAAAACAGCACTCTTAAAAGCTGTTAAGTATCCTAATCTAACTTAAACTCTTAACTACTAATCCCGTATATTAACTTCACCTCCTTGTGGGCTTATAAATTTGCCCGTTACAATGAACTTCCCAAAAATTAAAGGCCCAACCTTATTTAACTACTCAAAGGTCAATGTCAGCCTATTGGACTACCACCAACACCTTGTGGGCTTCCGATGCACGCTAGAACTGAGCTGAAATGAGAAAATACTGACTTGATTTGATGATAAACAAAATGAAGAAGAATGGAAGAGAAGCAGAATGGTATGACCTAGCTGTAGAAACGCAGCCCTAAAACGATGCAGAAGATAATGGAAAAACAAACAAACAATGCACACGGATTTTACGAGGTTCGGCAATGTTGCCTACGTCCCCGGTGAGATGAGATCCTGCTTCACTATCAATGGAGAATAGGGTTACAGCGCTCGTCCTCACACCTCTCAGTATTGCTTGCATTACAGAGAAAGAAACCCTCGCTACAAATATATATAGCGAGAAAAAACCCTAATCCGGATTAAACTACAATTGCCACCCTAATCCGGATTAAATTACAATTGCCCTCAAATAAAAAAATTCGAGCGGGGGGCTGCGCCCCCCTGCTATGCAGGGGGGCCTCCTGCCCCCCTTGCAACCCCCACGGCCCGCTAACCGGCTAGCGGGACCGCCGTCCTGGCTGTCTAGGTGTTGCACCAGTACTCCCTGGATTAAACTGCGACGGAATACAAGACATCATACACCAACACTAGCTTCACCAATTTTATGTTAGCATCTCACCAGGGTTGTTGCACAACAAAATTCTGCATGTCACAGAAAATTGGAGCAAAAGCCAAGCTTTATTCAACATAAAAATTGTGAGGTAGGGTTCCACCCTTTACATCAATATATAGAATCGAGAATTAAATCTCAAGCATTAATTAGGAAACTTATCAAAGCTGGAAAACCAAAACTCCCCCTTACCATGGGCTACTTGGAGTGTTTGTCTTGATATAGAAAACATTTAAACAAGGAACCTATAGATAAGGAATTTAAAAAGGGAAGGACTTATAAATTCTTATCCATCCAACTACCTTCCATTAAATGAAGAAAGAATAATATTTGAAATTTCTAATAGACCCCATGATTCTGATTTTGGGTGAACCAGGAAAAAACCCAATCTTTAAAGCTTGGTTTGAACCGGAACTGGTCGTGATGCAGTCCAAGACTTCAGATTCGGCTTCCGATTGGATTCCAAGTTTGGTCCTTACTGGGCCCATATTTTGGGCTTAATAATCTAGTTCAATTTCATCTCATTAGCCGTTGAACTCTCCCAAAAAATTTAGTTATCGGCTAGGTTAATTGGAGGAAGAATTATCTAAATTGATTCTGGTCAAGGACAACTAATGCCCAACATAATTTTTGGAAGATTATCTTCAGGTTCGAATAGATTTTGAGCCAGTATATTTCCAGATTTGAAGAGGATAGCGTCTAGCATGTCAAGCCAATATTCTGCCTACATTACAGGGATCGTCCAGCTTTCTTTTTGGGAAATGATTGGCCATATCCACCAGCCTTATTTGAAGAGATATTTCCAGAATTGACTTCTGTCAAAGATTAGCCATGGACATTGCGCGGAGAATCCTTCCCATGGTCATTGCATGAAGAACCCTTTTGAGGGTTATGACAGCTTGCAATCGTCATATAATTTAGGGAATTATAGTTTACTTGTGTAGGGGTTTATTAGCAGTCCAATGGTTTCTATTTTTAGGGCTCTTTTTTTTTTTTTTTTTTTTGGCTAATTATTTGGGATTGGGTTTACTTTGTGATTGGTTTTGCTTAGGAAAAGGTCTAGATTGCTGTAACCGATTAAATATCATATAAAGGACTGGATGCAGCTGGACAGAAAAGCCAACAAGATTGAAAAAAAAAATACAGCTTTAATGTTGTGCTTTGTGAGAGAGTATGGTGAGAGGCCAAAGAAACGGTGGGAGGCTGTTGGTGAGTGACCCAAGTCTAAGGGAGACTACCCTACCCTCTATCCTATCTTTTTCTCTATCTTCTTTTCTCTCTTTTTATTGATTTCTGTGAGATTGATTATTTCCTGAGATTACTGCATTATCTAAAGGTGTGATTTAACTGCTGAAACCTGCAACCAATTGATTCTGGCTGCTAGAATTCGTTGATTGAAGACCCCTAATTCGGTCCTGCGATTCTGTGTCTGCCTGGGGTTAGGTCATTTGTGATCCAACCTTACATTAGGTTGAAAAAGGAAACACGGGCCCATTGTTTGGCCCTGGGCTGGTTCCTACGCTGGTACTTGTGTAAGTACCTCCTCTGACCTGCATCATATGGTTTAAGCAGTATAGGGAGGATTTTGTGAAATATATTCTTTAAATACATGTACGTAACCCACCAAATAGAGAGAGTTGGAACGTAGAACAAAAATTCATTTATTTGCATCAACCTTTCGAGGGGCTTATTCAAGATTACTCGAACAACTACTCAGCAAAAAATGAGAGCTTTGGTTTTGGCTCATCGGGTAGGGGCAGGCAAAAGACAGATTTTCGTTGCTTGTTGATGACTCGGATAAATGCAATAATCCATGAAAAAATGGTATTCTGTAGTTATAGTCGATTAATACATGATCTGTGAATCAAGTCGGAGTTTATTTCCTGCCAAGAGTTGTGGTGCACAAACCTCTCTCTCATTTCAAGTACAACCTATCTAGTCTCTCATATTCTTTCCCTTCCTTCAATAATCTTCTTTCTTTACTATTATTACCTGGTTGTTCCTTTTTTCTGCAACTGTCTTCATACAGAACAGCAAAGGAGTTGGACCAACTCTCTAGTAATCAATCTATTTGGCCTGAGATTTGAGTAGAAATTCCTTTCATAGGTGGCCTAATCCCAGAGTTTTGTTCCCCAATTCACTTCCTGAAGTGAGATCGCAAACAGCAGCAAGGGATGAGTTTTCTTGCTACCGCCATGTCCATTTTCAGCACTTTTATCATAATATCCTTTTGAGTTTGGGGTTGTCATTTCTAGTCAAAAGGATAGAGTATTCCGAACCTAATCCTATAGTTTCATGGGGTTTAATGACGTGAGGAAGGCTTTCTCAATTGAACCGAATCCTATTCACCACCATTACCATATGGTCTTAAGGTTAGGGATGACCTACTTTTCAAGTTACAAGTGAGGACAACATTGTCCTTGATTATGGAAGAGCCCATACTCCCCAATTCGCTTCTATTTGACCCTACCTTCCTTGACCAATTTTGTTTTTTCTTCTTTACTTTAGTTACTTTTATGTTCTAGATTCCGTTTGTCCATTCCAACAAGGTAATAAACTGTTCTCAGATTTATGAGATTGCTACTGCTATTATTAAATTGAGTTATTTGTTATCTGTGTGCCATTAGTAATCCAAATTAAGGGTTTTGGTACCCAGGGTTGCATCACAATGACTTTAAGGACTACACAATGTGCTAGTGTCCTCGTAAGGATAAAGGGGTAGGGTTGTAGGGATATTTTGGTTCTTCTTTCTGTCTATAGTTTTTCTTGTATATGCTGTCTCTAGGTACTTCTGATATAATTTGAACTATCGCAGTTCCCTCTGAATCTTAGATTAGCTTATATGGCCCATAGATTATTGTCGTTTTTACCCTTTGGCAGCATGTGGTGTTATTTCAATTTCATAAATTTTAGTTTTGTTTATCAAAATATTGAACACATTCAAAGAGACTTTACATTGTGAGAAAATATTCAGTGCATATTTCCTTATGCTGTCCCATCATCTAATGTTCTTTGTTGAAACTGTTACGTATTTTTAGCTATTGTTGATGATAATTTTAAGTAGATCATTGCAAAACAAAAACATATGCCACGAAACACAGACCAGGCATAGATGTGTCATATGTGAAATAGATCTACATACAACATGATATTTTTTAAACTACATAGTTAATTCTGAAAAAAATGGCTTGTTGGTAATATTGTTTCACATTTGCTTTGTTTTAGTATACCATATTAATTATTGGTTAATTATTTGTATTAGATAACTGTTGAATGTGGCTAAATTAACTGAGATGATACTGGTTATATCTTCTCACCAGTTTGGCAGCGCCTATGTTAGTTCTTTAATCTTCTTCTAGTTGTCATTAACAACTTCCCTTCTTTTCTTCTTTTTACTTTTTAGCTGTGGAAGGGGGGTGTTTAGCTTTCGACTTCTCAAGTGTGTAATGATGCGTATTTTAGTTCCCTGAACTTTCAGTTGTAGCTTATGTATCTTCTTCAAATTTCTTCTAGTTCAAAAGTTTCCATATGGAAATTTATCCTAGTTATGTGTTCTCTTTTCTAAGGAAATATTTTCATTGATATGAAAATTTCGACAACAAACTCGGCCTTATCCCAACTTAATGGGGTCAGCTACATGGATCCGTGCAAAACAGAAATAGGAGTTGCAATTAAAATGAAAGTCAAAGGAAAGACCCAGCACCACTAAGTCAAGGAAATCTTAGCCAAATGGGGTCGGCTACAAGGATCCTTGCTTTCCAATCGGCTCTATCTGAGGTCATCCTTGGGACAAGACCTAGACAAAGCATGTCATTCCTCACTACTTCTCCTATGGTCGTTTTAGGCCTGCCCCAACTCTTTTAGCTCTTTCAATCTGAATCAGATCACTCATCCTTATTGGGGCCTCTGTTGGACATGGTCATACCACTTTAAACGACTTTCGTGGAGCTTGTCGTTGATTGGAGTAACTCCCAAATCAGCTTTGATATGATCATTCATTAATTTATGCTTCCTTATTTTGCCACACATCCATCTTAAC
Organism: Macadamia integrifolia; assembly: GCF_013358625.1. Lineage (NCBI taxonomy): Eukaryota > Viridiplantae > Streptophyta > Magnoliopsida > Proteales > Proteaceae > Macadamia > Macadamia integrifolia. Next base: position 2,218,553 of record NC_056570.1, on the reverse strand, counting down.
ATCCTCATTTATTTTACACATAACTTCATTATATGACATTTCTTAACTGTCCAACATTCCGCCCCATGTTCAAGGTTGATATGACACTGGCAGTACTACAGTAGACCTCAAATTTCTTGCTAATATGCATTGCATTGTGTTTGTTAAGTCTATCTGTTTGAGTTTTATAAAGAAAAACACATAACAGTTACTTATGAATGACTAAGAACGTTGTAAATATGTGTAAAACAGTTTTATTCCTTAAGGAATAGCCAAAAAGGTTGAATATGGGTTCAAGGGTTTGTTTGGATCTCAGAAGGTCATATTGTACCTTAGTGATGTTCACCTGAACTGGTGGAGTTTGAGTTGATTGGTTGTTTATTGTTGAATTTAACACATATAATAAAAATCTATCTAGAAGAAATTCCATCTAGAAAGAGAATTAATTAATCAATCACTAATTTTTTTTACATTTTAAAAACCTTGGCTTCAAATAAATTTGAGGATCCCTGCAGTATTGCCAGCTCTAACTGATAACAATGTAAATCCTGCAGTCCATGGTGTTTAGCTTGTTAAATACGAAGCTAGCTTCATGGTTGCTTCCGTAAATACGAAGTTACTTTACTTTTTCTTTTTCTTCATGCTCATATGTGCTACTTAAAACATGGATTATGAAAATTAAATATGTTTAGCTGGAACCACGGTATGATTTGTTATCTGGATGTCAGAGGAAGTTAGACTTTGCAGTTAGTGAATGTACAGAGTTAGGAGTAGTATAAATGATATTTATTGTACTTTGTTGCATAGTTGTGCTCGTTCATCATGGCTTTACTTCCCAACCACTCAAGTACTTCTTAGATAATCTCACTTATTTTATTTTTCAGGTACATCTTTATGGAACATCATTGGGAGGTTTCATAGCTCAACTATTTGCTCAGCACCGTCCAAGACGTGTTAAATCATTGATACTCTCAAACTCGTTTTTGGAGACACGAAGTTTTGCTGCTTCTATGCCATGGGCTCCTGTGTATTCTTCTCATAGTCCATTCTCATGCATAGGATTGCATACATTTAAATCTCACAGCAAGCATGATCATCTATGCTTTGCTAATTGTTTGAACCTTCACATCTCATTAGCAGAATTGTGAAATTCTATTGCAGCTTGCATTCTAATAATGCTACAAGATTAAGTAGATCGTATGTTATGATTTATGAATGTGTTCAATCTTGATGCTTGGGAAGGAAATTGTCATGGTAGCCCAACGAAACCCCCTTATAGCCAGTGATCCTAAGAAACGTGTTGGGTAATTCCTCTCCAAAACTTTGGGAAAATCTAGAATGACGGTTTCTCTGTTGCTCTTTTTGTCCTCCTTTCAAATGAACAAGAATGTTATCAATGGTTGTTCAGGTGACTAAGTCAATGCAGGTAGAATTGCATTTTTCTGCAGTTAGTTTACGAATGGGTCTTGTTATGGGACACCCACTTTGGTTGGAAAAAAAAAAAAGGGGGTGCCCAGTGCACTAGGCTTCTGCCACTGCAGGGTTCGGGAAGGGTAGATATGTGCGCAGATTGACCCCTGCTTCTCAGAGAGGCTGTTTTTCCTGTCTTGAAACCCTGACCACCAGAGCACAATGGACACCCACTTTGTTGACCATTCAAAACCGTACCTGACATAAAATATCTTCCACATAGCAGCTCCAATGGGGCCAAAATTTATGGGACAGGTTGCCCCAAGTTCCCCAGCCCACATATCAATTTTGAGTCCAGTCCAAGGTAGCCATGCAGCAAAACAAAAAAGGGCGTACCCAGTGCACAAGGTTCTTGCCACAGAGGGGTCTTGGGAGGGTCATAATGTATGCAGCATTGCAGCCTTGCCTTGCTTCGCGGAGAGGCTGTTTCCCGACTCAAACCTGCAACCACCAGGTCTCAGTGGAGCAACCTCACAATTGCGCCGAGGTCTGCCCTCTTAGCCATGCAGAAAAACAAACCATTAGAACATCCAGGACCATGAAGAGGGTGCATGGATATACATGGAGGGGCATGCCATTACATGGGAGGATGAATGATTGAATTCGATGCTGAAAAGCTACATGTGACCAATGGAGGCCTTGACCTGTCCATCAAACAGTCGGTTGCCAACGTCATGAAAGTTGGGGCATTTACTGTCTGGTGTGATTTTAGAAGATCACCCACCTGGGTGGTCCATAGTTTTTTCCCTTTCGAGGGTCTTGGTGACATCTGATAGAAACATATGCTCTATATGATCTGGATTGAACTAACTATTCATCCTGGCATTACTCAGTCTTTCTCGTGTTGTGTCCCAGAACTTCCCTTTGAATCCATGATACCAAATTATTGTAAAGAATCATATCTCCTTATTTTCTCTTCAATTATACATTTTGTCTAATCTGTGTCTTATCTTCTTTGCAGTGTTCGCTGGACACCTTCTTTTTTGCTGAAGCGATATGTCTTAATAGGAATTAGGGATGGTCCGCATGAACCATTTATTGCAGACTCTGTTGACTTTGTTGTCAGCCAGGTAATGTCTACATTATATTCAAAGCTTGTCTTCAAGTTAGTTTTGCATTGTTAGTAGTCCTCGACATATTCATGAAGTAAATTTCTGAGCATTTTATACTTTATTTACAATATAAAAATATGACTCGGTAGTACTATACTCTCTAAATGTATTATACAACTGATGCAGTTGCATCAAACTGTGATCCCGTATGGAGGCTTAGACCCAAGCTTGGGAGGCCCACAAGGTGTTCATGGCTGTCCAATTGGCTGAAATTGAGTTTTAGGTAGTAGTATTATAGGTTGGAACAACAACTGCCTAGCGTAGTTGGTGAGCTGTGGTAGGAAAAAGGCCCATGCTCACCAGGAGGTCTCTAGTCCGAGCCTCCTGGCTGTTATTTACTTCCCCTCCCTACCTATCAAAAATATATATATCTATATATATTATAGGCTGGGCTATTTATTTTCATAGGCTTCATTGTAATAAGCCTAATTTATAAGCCCATAAAATGGGGGTGAAGTTAGTACATGGAATTAGTAGTCTACTGTTTGAGTTAGATTAGGATACTTGAACTGCTTTTAAGATTTCTATTTACTTTAAATCAGCATAAGGGAGTGATTAGGAGAATTTTTATGAGTCAATCTAGGAAATTTAAGAGGTTAAATATATGTAAACACCCCCCACAATCAATTGAACATGTTTTGATTAAAGAATTTTGAGTTTTCTTAATAGTTTTGGTGGTGTTGAGCAGTGCATGCAGGATTGGTATTCTAGAACTGATCTCCCTCCTCCTCCTCCTAGTTTTGTCTCCCTCCTCCCCCTCCTAGTTGTGTTCATCTTTCTTCCCAGGTGGGATCTTTCCTCACTTTTCTTCAACTATTCTTCTTTCCTAATTATTACTTCTCAATATGTGGGTTTTCTGGAACCGAATCATTCTATTTCTGAATCTGTGTGGCATTTAATGTTTCATTGTTAAAATTAGTTCATTATTAATTTCTGAATTCAGTTCTTGTTTTCAGAACCCTAAAATTCTACTGGATTCCAGACATTCTAGTTGAATTCAACTTCTTTAAATTTCAGATATTTGAACTTCAGTTCTTCTCTGAATCCTGCTTGATCATTATTTCAATTTAGACCATGGGTTAACTACTCTTATAGCCCCCAGAATTCTGCCCATCGATTCTGCAGTATTGCTCAATCCTACCTGCAGAAGGATTCTTTCATAAGTGGAAATCCAAGCATCAGATTCAAGTTATGCTTCGCAGAATTATTTCCTCTTTTAAATAGTCTACTCAACCAGAGTTTCATAGTCGTCTGAGTTGTTTTGATTAAGTTTTAACCTTTCTCCTAATCTGGTTATGATCTTTTCCTGCTATGCTATCGCAAGCTAATCTTCCGCTGGAATTCTCCTGGTTCGGGAGTAGTTCTACATTAACAACTCTTGTTCAGAAAGTATTAGCATTTGTCTTATTTGTATTCTTGTGCACTAGCCACTTCTTTTCTCTTAATATTGAAAAGTCTGCTCTTCTTTGCCTGAAAAATTAAGTTATATCATTGTTTATTTGCAAAGCCTGTTTATTCTTTTCTTTTCTGCTCTTGAATATCTCAACAGGTCGAGACACTATCAAAAGACGACCTAGCTTCAAGATTATCTTTGACTGCAGATGCTGCATCAGTTGGACCTCTGTTGCTTTCAGATTCATTTATCACTATAATGGATGTATGTAACCTGAAACCCACTTTGATATTTCTTTGCAGTTTCATCAATCACTTCCCCTTGGGAACAAATAAATATGCTTTGTACAAAATTTAAAGTAACAATGATAAAACCGAAAATTTCTGATATCCCTATATGGATACAAATTAACCATAAGAGAAGATTGTGTCTGCTCTTATTCTTACATACAGCATCTTTTTAGATTTCTTTCTAATCACAGATTGAAGGGTGACTGCAAGAACTCAAACTTTTGATTTGCCTCCCTTGCATAAAAAAATCACTGTTATTTTTGTCTGGATTAATCCAGGCATACAGTGGTTAATGCCTTAAAAAATTGCCCACAACTATGAATCCTAGTAATCCTTGCCAGATCTTGAGCTGGTTCACAACTTTTGTGAAGCATAGCAGCAAAACACCTAGACTAATGTTGCTGGTCTGTTCTGTTTCATCCAGCTACATTTCAATGTATGAGTCTTTGGATGGTTGTTGAGTCGAGAGTTTTGAGAATTGTAGTATTGTTCATTCAATCACATATCCTCTCTTTTGAGGAGAAAAAATTGGCAAGTCATTGTGGTAAAAATTGACTAGGGTTCATTATCTCTTATATTTTCTCTTCCCATGGTGATTTATGGACTTTCTGAGAGCAGTGAACAGGTTGGGTATGAGATGCATCAAATATAGTTTCCCTTCTCGTAGTGATTTATGGGCATTCTGAGAGCAGTGAAAAGGTTAGATATGAGATGCAATAACTATTCCTAGATACAGTATTAAATTATAATGTAACCAATGATCCTTGACAAATTAAATAGATTTTTTTTTTCTTTTGGCTTCTTCATTGATTTAAAACTTTAGTTAGATTTTCTTCATTTTTTGGTGGAAGTCGTCGTCCTTTTGTATTGTTTACAAGTGTTTGGAAGCTATCATACTAAAATGCTAGTCAATGTGCAATAGAGATGCTACTTTATAGCTAATTTCTTTTAATAATTCTTATTCTTTCAAGTATCTTTTCTGTTTTATTTTAGAACTCCTTCCTTGGTTTGTTCTGTTTGGAAGCATTTTGGAATACAAAGAGCAAATGTTGTGATGATATTCCTATTGATTTTTTCAATCATGGATACATATTGGTTGGTCATTGTAGACGAATGACTATTGTGCTACACCTCAAGAACTGAAAGAACAACTGGGTGAAAGGTACCCTGGGGCTAGGCGAGCATACCTCAAGACTGGAGGTGATTTCCCATTTCTTTCCCGCCCAGATGAAGTTAATCTACATCTTCAGGTACTCTGGAATAATGCTACAATTATTTGGCCCCTGGTTCATATTTGGCACTATCTCCTGTATTCCTGAACTGGCAAGTGGAATGTTGCAGCTGCATCTACGGAGGGTAGGTGTTGAAGCTAGGCCGGAATTGATTCCAGGCACTCCAACGAATACCGCAGGTGAGAATCCTAGCAAGAAGAATGATGAAAGAGATGTGGATGACACGCCTAAGGATGAAACAGAAGATGTGGATGATACACCTAAAGATGAAAGAGAAGATGAGGATGACACACCTAACGATGTCGAGGGAGGTACTTTGAACCCTACCCCAGAAGATCATTTACTTCCGGCTTCTGATGGTGCAACTTCTTATGATTTGCATGAGCAGGTCCTTGTCAATGAAACTTTGCATCCCGAATCATGATAATATACAACTCTTGCTTCCTCACACTGTTGTGGATAAGCAGCAATATGGTCTGGACATTGAAACCACTCTCCAGCTTGCTTGTGCATTTTCATTTCTTCTTCTCAATGTGGTGGGGACATTGTACATTAGCTGGGAAAATTGTAGGAAGTTCAAGCAATGTGTGTAATATATGACTTGTGCGTCTCATTTTTCGAATGTGTTTATAAACAGTAAACTATGATCATTTCTTCTTTGCAAGCAATTATTGTACAATTTAATTGTGTCTAATTATCAGTGTTAAGTTCCAGAATTGATTAGGACTGCAACTATATGTTAATAATAAAAATATATATATAAAAAAAAAAAGCATCGACTATTAGTTAGAAATTAGAAATTACAATTTTAGAAGTTATTAATTAAAAGTTAGAAACTTATAATTAAAAGGAAAAGTTTATTCAAACCAAAGTAGTGATTGAATAAGGTTGTAATTTTTTTTTTTTTGGCCTTATTAGATGACATTTTTTTTTTTTTTTTAAATTCTATGAGGGTAAATCCTATCATTTCACATAAATACTGCATTAAATAATTTGAAAATCTTTTGTCATCCTTACGTAAAATAATTTTTGGAATAAGATAATGACTAATTAAAAAAAAAGTTTACAATTTTAGGGTAAGGAGAAGGCCATGACTTTTTATTTATTTCTATTTGTAACCCGGATATCAAGGTATTCACCTTTTTACTTTAATGCATTTCTTTCTTTCGCTTTAAAAAAAAAAAAAAAAAAACCATATAGCACTCTAACCAAAAGACTAAAAATTTTGCTAAATGATGAGAGATTAAAGGGGGAGGGGGAGGGGGAAATAGAAAGTAAAGAAAGAGAAACATATCACAAACCGAAAGTGCCAATGCCATGAGAATCAAAGCTCAAATGCTGACTAGGGTCAGTTTTCTTTCACCAACGATGATCGGTACCTTCAATTGCATCAGGGAGGCGTAATTTCAACTAAATAAAGGATGAGAGTTTAATAATGATATAAGACTTTAATCTTGGAGTGAACCAAAGTGTAAAAACTGCACTCTCCCATAAGAAACACTTCCCCATAAAATTGTTACATAGTTACTAGAGTTGAAATGTCGAGTGATTTTCAAATCTTTGTATCTCAACTTGAAGCTAGTAGATTCAATTGTACTTCCCCATATGATATATAATGTTGTGGACAACATGTCCACAAAATTTGAATGATCATGAAGTTACCATCTAGTAGATATTAAGGCCATGTTGAAAAGCCAATCAACACCCTCTCAAAAGGAGGCCATTGATTAGAGTTTTTAACTTGGTAAAAATTTAAAAGAATCCGTAATTTGTAGAATGTCAATAACACAAGATTTATTTTCTATAGAATGGCATATACATACATCAATATATGTCCAAATGGCTTGCGTCCTACTTGGAAAGGGATCTCTTGGTGGATGCTTCATTTTTACCGCATATAATAGTAATAAGGCAATTCTAACTATTGAATATGTAGAGAATTGACCAGCCCAATTCATTAAGAAACCCTTATGTTATTGGCATGCCTATGCATGTTCATGTGTGCCATTAATTTTCCCATATCCCTAGGATTTTTCAAAGCTCTATATTGTTACTTAGCAAGCTCCAATTAACTTTGAGCATTACATGTGAGCAAAGGATCTTAGGATCTGGCTATTTGTGAATCTGGGCCTCTAGTGAATGACAATGTGGTTAATCTTTAAAATAGCCAAGAGATTCCTTTCTAGGCATGATAAGTAAATACATGTATGCATCAGTAAATTTCTTCTTAACCTTTCCCATATAACTATTATTATAAAAAAAAAAAAGTTCATAGTTGAGGTTTTAAGAATTAGGGATAGGTTCCTAAACCCATGTTATAGGAACAATTTGTCACAAATTTCCATAATAATTCCCATGTGACAATTAGATTGATGCCGGGAGACATATTGTTCACATCATAGTCATATTAAGTTACATGTAATTATTTTTTTTTGGTAAAAATTACATATCAATTTAATTTTCCACGTGTTGTGAAAATTCTTGGGATTTTGTTTTATAGGGATAAAATTTCTTTGAAATATTTTAAATAATCGATTCATTTTTCGACTCATTGAGTAATATAAACTATTTATAACAAGTAAAGAAAAACCCCATCTAAGGGATAGTGTAGTTGAGATAGAGCATCAAATTTGACATGTACTCCGTACCTAAAAAAAAAATTATTCATTCAATGACTGAAATTTTAAAATCCTCTCATTCACATGGCTAAACAATAGAGGATGCTGATAATAGATAATTGTTTTTCTAAATTCTTTTGGTCTCTCCGTGAAGAGTGCTAGCCTTCCACAGGTTCTCATAACCTCTATGTGTTTTTCTTTGTTTTCCTTTGTGGAGTGATATTTAGTATTCGTACATCATTCCAAAATCTATAAGCAACTTTTTTGAGTCACATTTTTCACATCCTATTTCTATTGCAATGTTTGCATTTGTTTAAACACATGAACTATTTGAATTTCCCGGAGATGTTCATTTTTCTTTTGTTTTGTTTAGAAGAGAAAGTGAAGAAACGCCTCCAACAAGTGAACTTATTCAATTAAAAAAAAAAAAAATGACGAGAAACAAGAGTATGACCTCCTCATGGAGAAGATTGTCAAATTCATTATTCTTACACGGGATGCGTTTGGTAACATAGGCATTATTTCCTTTATTAATTGATAAAGTTTTCTTTTCTCATTCGTGGAGAAGGAAGAGTGCCCTTCACCACTAGTGATACAACTTTGTGATTAAATTCTTATGTCATTATTTTACTTTCATCTCTATTATACAAGGTCGAAAACACTCCTGCAGTCCTCTCAGTCAATAGTGAAGGAAAACTGGTGCGTAAGCTATTACAATGTGTTTTAACCCCCCAACTCTTCAGAAAAAAAAAACCCCTTAAGTGAGGGTGTGATGCCTAATTTACACCCCACCCACCTGGCCCGGCCACCCACGGTCTTAGCAGTAAAAAAGAAAAGAAAAAAAAAGAGGGCGTAAGTGTAATTTAACGTAGAAAATTCCTATAAAAACTAAGTACTCGGATCTGTTAGGGTGATCGGCTAGGGTTTGAGGGTTTCAGGCTGGTCTCGGCAGTCGGCATTAGGTTAGAGGAGGTCGAGAGACGAAGAGCTGCGCCTGAAACTTCAACTTCGCAATCATGGGTCGTATGCACAGTCGTGGGTATGTCTTCCTCGCTTCTTCAGAAACTGTGATTTCTCTGATTATTACAGTTTAATGGAGATTTATTTCATTTGGTTCGTCACATCAGTCTAAGCTTCTATTGCATTTCCCTTTTCGGTGATTTTTTTTGTTGATACAGTAAGGGTATCTCTGCATCTGCTCTTCCCTACAAGCGGACACCTCCTAGTTGGTTGAAGATTTCTGGCCAGGATGTGAGCAAATCCAAAAATCCTCATTTTCTCTATATTTTGTAAATGCTACTAAACCCTAATTCATTCTACTGTTTTCTTTTCGGCCTTTCTGAAAGATTCGTTTTTGGTTCTTCAGGTGGAGGATAACATTTGCAAATTTGCCAAGAAGGGATTGACTCCATCACAGATTGGTGTTATCCTTCGAGACTCTCATGGTATTGCTCAGGTTAGGAGCGTAACTGGGAGCAAGATACTACGTATTCTGAAGGCTCATGGTATGTTCCATTCACTTAATCAATACTGATTACTGGTTTTAATATATTATATTAAGGTCATTGTTGAATGTTGGTTATGGCATTCGATTGCATTGTTTCGATTAGGTCTGGCCCCTGAAATTCCGGAGGATCTGTACCACCTGATTAAGAAGGCGGTCGCTATCCGGAAGCATCTTGAGAGAAATAGGAAGGACAAAGATTCGAAGTTCAGATTGATTCTTGTAGAGAGCCGGATTCACCGACTTGCCCGCTACTACAAGCGGACAAAGAAGCTTCCACCAGTCTGGAAATAGTGAGTTTGCTCCTTCATTATTATTAGTTGAATTGTCCTTGTTCACATGGATCAATATATGCCACTGTTTTTATATTGTTCTGAGTTTCTGATTATTGTTTCTAGGTTCTGTCTGGTCGTTCTTCTTTGTATTTTTCAATTGCATCATCTACAATCTGTTTGGTATGATTTATATTGATGTTAAAGACATGCTTGTTGAGCATCTGAGCCATACCTAAGGGTTTCTCCCAAACAGAATGCTAACAATTAGGTATGGTTTGATAAAATTCATTTCTTATACCCATCAGGAAAGAATGATAGCTTGTGGGCCTTAAATCGTAGTTTGCAACATTCTTGTTTTCCAATTACTTTGTTGCTTTTATTGCCATATATGTTAGCACATCAATGCTTATATTTTCCAGTTTCCAATCTGAGTGTGTGATGATTTGGAAAAACAAGTTTAGGCTACATAGCCAAGGGATATGTTGAGCGTGTTGCTCTTGCTTTTGTGCTTTTGTGCTTTTGTGCTTTGGCATATTCTCCATCTCTCTCACTGCTTGGAGTTTAGTGGGCCTGTTGGGCTACATGGAATTGGCCAAGTAGAAAGCCATTTCTGTGGATTCAGGACAGGTGCATGCAGAGTAAGAAGTTTTCACATGATGTAATAAGAGATTAGAGTGTAGACATCTTTCTAACAAGTTCCGTCTTTAAGGTTTGTCCTGAGTAACAGTTTTTGTGGTCTCTGTCTTTCATTTTGACTTGCCATTTATTTATAGGTTTCACCCTATGGATTATCCGGTTTTGCTTGCTCTAGGAGTTCTCATTGAATGAAGACTTGTTCTAGGCCCCTGGATGATGGGTATAGGTTTGGAAATGAGTACTGCAGAAGTCAAGCTGAACACTGCTGGTGCTCTCTTTTACATCTCTCTAATTTTCTCAGTAGTTTTTGGGCAATCTTTTTCCATTGAAAATATTCCACAATTTCTTGTCAGTAAGAGTGCCTTCACTAGCCTGGTTCAAATGATTCCAGCTGTTTTTATCCACACCAGATATTACATGGTGCTTAGCTTGATAGATTCTTCAATTCAAACATTGGGTTGCTAAGATTTTTATGGATTCAGAAATTTGGCTTATAGATGAAGCTCTTCTACTTTTTGGAATATTTTCTTGGGTATTGGGTGGTGAATGTGTTTCAAGCAAACAGTGATTTCACGGAAGAATCTGATGTCTGAAATTTTATCAAGAAGTTACATTGGTCAGAAGAGATTTTTTTGTTGCTACCACTTGTTGTGCAGGTGAATGTACAGTAACCTTGCATATCTTGAAATCTTTAGGTTCATTTATTTTATAAGAAAATAGTGAGTGTTCTAACTATTTTAGGTTGTTAAGATGCCTGAAGTATCAATGACAACCATGTGATTGACTTGCAGCATCCATTGATCTAGAACAGACCAAATGCAACTTTAAATAAGATAGGTCTTCTTGTTGGTTGTTAACCCAGTTTGTTGGGAAAGTTATGCTTCTGTATCTGTATTTTGTTTTCAATTTTTTATTTTACTTCTGAGGTTGTTGAAATTTGGTCTCATTGAGGAAGAAAGTTATGTTTGGAATATATTGGATCATAGGATCTTAATGAGTTAATGGGCATTTGTTTTGTATTTCTATCTCACCTCTTCTGGAGGTTTTGAAGGAGGGTTTAAAATGGTTAACATTAGGGGGGAACAATTTGTTTAAAGCAAGGGATTCTCTCAACCCAAACCTTGGCATGGTTGGGTTGTGGTGCAGTAAATATTTCTTATTTGAAAATTGTGAACTGGTTCTCTGAGCTGTGGGTCAGGGTTTGCTTCATATGTCTCTCTCTCTCTCTCTCTCTCCTCACATGAAATGACCTTGACGTACTCCTATGTATGATACCATTTTGTCACATCCTATTATTTTGCTCCCCTATGCCTGCTTGTTCAGAGAACCATATCCCTTCAAAATGATTCAAAATTTCTGGGACTCTTTGAATAAATAGAGAAATGTTCAATTTCTCAATTGAACCTTTGATAAGGCCAATTCTTCCTGTTTCATGTCTTACTGTGTGGTGTAAAATTGCAATTCTTTGATGCCTGTTTATTGCATTTAGTCTATCTGCGTCTTATAGGTATCTTTGAACAATTGTGTTTCTTGTCAACTTTTTCATTTTTGTTGCATTTTGTTTAGCAATACTTTCTTCCCTTGCATTTACTGTTTGTGTTTTAGAAGACGTCTGGTCTTTTTATTTTACTAATTTTTTTTTCATTGTATTTTCAGTGAGTCTACAACTGCAAGTACTCTAGTGGCTTAGGATGCTTGCCCACACACTCATGATGGAGAGGACATTTCCTGAAGCATGAGTTTCGTTGGTAGATTGTAGAGATGGAAAAGAACAGTTTTGTTTATCTGAACCAATTGGTACTTAGCTTTTGGGTATTGTTCCTCGTTACTGGAGCATTTGATTTGAGTTTTGACTTCTTTATTTCTGTTGTGATATTGTGCTTTAGACGAGGCCCTTAAACTTGTGCACCATGTAGTTTCTAACATTTGTCAAATGTGAAATTCCTATTATTTGATGTGTGGGCTATCATTTTAGGGATATGGGAAAATTGTCCTCTCCACTGGAGGTATAGGTCCTGTATGCACAGCGCACTATGCACGTATCTTACTGTTCTAGGGTGCTACTCTGCTGATCTGTTTTCAAGTAAAGCTACCGTTCGCTTCTCTTGCTCCCTCTCATACCTACAGTACCTTAGTATATTCCTTACCCTTTTGGCGCCGGCTCGTCTTCCAGTGGTGAAGGTTGCGCTGAAGATCTTTGTATCTTCCTTACCCTTTTGGCGCCGGCTCGTCTTCCAGTGGTAAATGTTGCGCTGAAGATCATCGTTATTGGCCTTGATACTGCCAGTGCACCAACAGTGCCCCATGCAGCACCTGTCCATGCCCCTTGCAGTTACATTGTCGTCGCTCTTGTAGGATACGGCACAAAGAGGAAAGCCCTAGTGATTGTAATCATATGTAGAGTGGAGGGATTTGACGACCTCGTGGCGGCTATTGTAGGGTCATATTGGTGATGACACCACATTTGCTCAAGATTTGAATACCATGCTGGCGGTGGTGAGCATGGTTACAAAAAGTGGGGAACGATAGACTTGTAGATTTCATATTAGTATGGGTTTAAACATGTAGGTTTCAAATAAACGAGATCGAAAAAATGATTATATTGCATTTTCAGTTTTTGTGTCAAAATGTCGTTTAGAATAAGAAAAATGGTGTTGTTGAACCTGTTTCAAGAGTGATTACTAGAGTTCAATATTGAAATGATGGAACATAGTTTCACATTTTTTTTTTTTTTTGGTATTTGAAATGAAACCGAAATGACAAAATCGTGAATGTTTTATTCCATTTTTTTGTTACTATAGAATGGAAGCATTTTTTTGGATGACTACCAAATGCAGCATTAATGTTCAAAATAAATACAATATCCAACATTAATGTGTATATATATATACTAGTAAAAAAAAACACGTGCAAATGCACGTGTGGCCAAACATTTTTATACGCACGGTTTTCTTTCAACAATCAATAGTTAAATGCTATTTTGGAGAGAGAGAGAGAGAGAGAGAGAGAGAGAGAGAGAGAACAAATGATTTACATGATTGATTGCAATGGACAACTTGACACAAAGTCAATATTATTTTGAGTAAAATTTGTCACTTTAATTGAGTTTCTAACTCTTGAAACGTAAACAAAATGGAAATTTTCCAACTAATATTAACATTTATTTTATAACTCAAAAACTTGCTAGATATGGTAACAAAAAATAAAAATAAAAAAAGGAAGGGGGGGGGGGGGGCAGCATATGATAACAGAGTTGGCTGCCATTTCATCAATAACTTTGCAAAACTTTATCATTGCCGGTGATAAATTGAACAAGCATATCACTGATGTTTTAAGTGGGAAGGACAAAGCTTCTAAGTCCCAATAGTGGGTGATGTGTTAGTACCTGTATCAGAGACGCTTTAAATGAGAATATAAGAAACATACCAAATGGAAGCCCAAAAGTGCAAACAAAACTACTGAGTTTGGGTTATTTACAATCATGATAATAAGCACAAAAATAAAACTTTCTTACCTTTGGAAATCTAAGAAGAATATTAAATATGGTTTCATGTGTCATCAAAATCCATTTAATAAAAAAACTACAAAATGTAACATAATTTAGAGGATGTAGATAACTTGACAAATGAAGATCATGTTATACATTACATATATCAACAAAGAACTCATTATGTCAAAATAAAAGTTATAGGACATTTTCGCTTTTCATTTGATATGTATCAATTCCCATGACACTACCACTAAAATTAAAATGAAAATATAGACAAGAGACTTGGTGGATTCGAACCACCATCCTTTTGAGGCTTGAAATAACTACCCACACCCGAAGTGCTCTGCAAATTGAGTTAAAGACACATATTTAAATTATAAAAGTTGTGATCAAAGAAAGGAAAAAACAAAATTGAACTATAATATTTCAAATCAAATAAAACCCATGCTATTTTTCCGGAGTTTAAGGAGGTGCAAACACATGTTCCTTTAAAGAAAATAATCATTGCCCATCTAAGAACAATTCTAAGAACAAATAAGCTTTTCCTAAGCTTTCTTTGGCTACAAATGCCCAGATTGTATTGATTCATTTCCTCAAAAGAAAACAAAAATATGCATTGAGAATCCAAGAAGAAAATGTACTAGGACATCTCGAGAATATCAGGTTGTAGTGAGAAAATATATTAGCATGAGTGTTTGAACAATTGAACTTAAATAGAGTATAAGGAGCAACAGAATTGTTGGACCCAACTACAAGTAACTGGAATGAGGCTAGTTAGTTTAGTACTTTAGTTGCATTTATATTCATGTGTTGCAATAAGACAAGCCCTACCTGAGTGAGTGAGTGAGAGAGAGAGAGAGAGAGAGGCTGGGCTCAAACTCTTGTGAGCAAATAACATTTGATAAGGCCTTGGTGCGGATGGTTGTCATGATCATCAGACTCAACAACCTTAGTAGGGACCACACCAGCCCTGGAAAGAAAAAAGAGCTTGGACAACAAAGGTCTTCAATCTTCTAAAGAGAATCAACAAATAAGTTGAGATAAATACCCTAATGTAAACCATGATAGTCCCTTCACAGAATTGGTAATAATAGCAAAAAAGGGAGCCATGTAGAGAGAACCCTACAAGGCTTGATCTGAATATTTGGGCCTTGTCAAACTCAAAAAGAGGTTTCCTTCATAGCATTGCAAGTTATTTTAGAATAAAGTAATAGATTACCAAATTTTCATAGAAGAAAAAGAACATAACCAAGAAACAAAGTTTTATTTCAAGACTAAGTCATACTTGCACAATCCAATCACCCCAAGGAGTAAACAACTCCATTTATTACCATTTTGGCCAAAAGAGGGTTTGTTTTCAGAGCTTCCTCATAAGCAGTCCAATTGTGTTGGGGTGCATATCTTAATATCTCATAGAGAGTCCATTCTTAAGAACAACAAGGAAAAGTTCATGAGTTATCTCAAACCATAAAAGAGAGGGGGAGGGAGCAAGGCTTCTTTATAATGAAAAATGGCATGATATATTAGATCCAGTTTCTAAATACAATGATTTATATCTTTCACACAAGAAATTAATATTATGATTACCCAATTTAATGCCAAAATGAAGAACTCTACATCATTACAAAATTATGAGGACTATGGACAAAAAATCCTATCCGAGAATCCAAAAAAGAATAAAATCTGAGAACCAAAAAAAAAAAAATGTAAAATAAGAATTGCCAATAATTGAAACATGATAAGTGGATGAAAGCAAAATTTTGTATTCCACCATACATACACTACAGTGGTAGAACCAACATATGGCATAGTAGCTTATGGCCACAATGTAATGCACTCATGATCAAAGTTGAAGCTAAAATAATATTTATATGGAATAATAGTTCTTCATCATACTAAAAATGAGAACTAGACCAAACAAAAAGTTACCTGCCCATCAGCTATTATCAATAAAACATGGCACTGGCCACCGCTTTGGTCGACAATAGTCATAGCCATTTCAACAATGGGAGCAAATGATGTTGGTCCAACTACTGTTGTTTGGTCTTTGTGGTTGGAATGTCATGGCAGGATGTCAGTAGCTGTAGTGTTCACTAGTTTGTGCAACGTAGTCTATAGAAGAGAGGTGGATAAAAGGATTAAAGGACGAAAGTACGCCTATTGGAGTAGTTTGCATTGTGTGCTTACAAACACCCCTACAAACATGGCAAGAAAGAGGAAATATTACTCTAATCTTGTAAATATTTTTGCCAAGACCTTTCATGCTCTATTTTTTTTTTATTTCTTTCTCATTTTTTATTAAAAAAAAATCCACTATTATTATATATGGAAAATGTCCTCTACATGACCTGTTAAGAATCAAAATAAGCTTGATACTCAAATTTTTAACCATGTGGAGGGTTCTTCTAGTAAAAACAACCCCTAGATGGATAGTTCCCCCCTTAGATTAAACATTGTCAAGTTTTGGGCCCCATCTTCATTGGTAGTCCACCTGCATAAAACTTTTAACCCCTTTTAGTGGTTAAACTGAATTTGCCGAAGTTATTTTATTTTAAATTTTACAGCTTTTCATTTCCATGTGGGGAAATGGGATTGGGCTGACACACTTTGGATGGATATATGATAATGTGTACAAAAATTAAAAAAATGGTGAGAAATTTGAGCAGGTTTTGATGGGGCATCAAGGAAACGTTCATCCATATTATTATTACCAATTTCCCTTTTACTTTCAGTCAAGCTGATCATAGCTGACAATCATGTACCAGATTGATATCTTCTTCAAAGCAAAAATAATGCAATAGAAAAAGTTTAACCTGCCAACGATAAACGGGGACTATTTCTTTGTTGGAGTCAAAGCTTTCTCTAATCCATCAGTGTTTCTCATCATGATAGTAACTAAAGACATCTTGATCATATATTGATGTTGCCAAAATATAGAAGAGAGAACGTTAGTGTGTAATCAAGATAGAGTCAGCTACTAAACAACATGAAAGCATATGATCATAAGAAACTGTCATCTCCAAATCTGAAATAGGGTATCAAATCATCCTCATAAAAAAAATAAAAAAATAAAAAAAAAA
>NC_056570.1:2171785-2201357 GCF_013358625.1 Macadamia integrifolia | reverse complement strand
AGAGAGGAGTGGAGAGAAAAGGAATTACCTCATGCAAAAACACTTCAATGCAATCAAATTAACAGAAGGAAGCACTTTGAGCTGCAATCTAGAGCTTCTCTCTACTCTTACGGAGAAGGAAACCCTAGAAGATTAAAGAATTTTATAATTTGAAACTTAAAAAGAAGTAAACAAAGAGAAATACAGAGAAAGAAGGAATATTAACTATCAAATAGAAAGATGATTGAAAATAGAAACTATATCAAATATTAATCTATCACCAGTATTGGTACTAATTTAGCTTAAATGGATTCTTTTAAGAATTTTATTAACCATCAAAAGAAACTTGATATTAAACAATCGATATTGCAACAAGCGATATCTATCCCTTCCATGAAAACTAATTGAGCCAAATTTTACAAAGACATGGAAAATCTACTCTCAAGTACTGCTACCGAAAATTCCAATCTCAACATAATTCATTATGACAACAAAGTATTTTACTTCATTTATATATAAGAAGTATATGGCACTTGCAAATTGTGAATGCCCAAAACTTCTAGAAGAAATTAAAGCATGAATCATAGTTAGAGATTTTTTTTTTCCTAATGAAAGAACTGTAGCCAAAAGAATTAAATCAACTGCTGAGAAAAAAAAAAAACAATAACTGTAGCCCATAATGTTCATTACAACCCTTCACTTCTAACAATTGCAACAAAACTAATGGGTGAAAGAAATAAACCTGTGCAATTTCTTCAATTGTACTAATCATTCTGGCTCTACTCTTCAGGTTTGTAACAACAGCATCAACAGTCATTGTGATTCCATGACGCAGATCCATTGCATTCATCCCAGCTGCAACTGATTTGCAGCCCTTGAAAAATATAACACGGGTGAGGGCTGTGGCACAAGTGGTACCTGCATAAATGAAAGGGTCACCGCATTAGCCACATATTTAAAAAGAAAAAAAAATATCTTTTACAGAGTTATTAATAAGTTTTGAAAAGAGAAGAAGAGAAACGGTTGAGAGAGAGGTGGACAGGCTTATTGCAAAAGAAGAATGAAAGTGGGAAAGAGAGAGAGATAGATAAGAGAGGAAGGTGTGGGAGAGGAGGGTGAGGAATTATTAATGATAAGGAAACTAATAAATTTTTGATAGAAAAAACTCTTAAAATAAAGATTTAAAAAAAAAATCTTAAAAGATATTTCTAAAAGAGAAAAAGGAGGAACGGTTGAGAGAGGGGAGGAAAGGCGATATACAAAAGAAGGAAAATGGGAAAGAGAGAGATAAGAGAGAAGGGTGGAATTACTATTGATAAGGAAACTAATAAGATTTTGATAGAAAAAACTCTTAAAATATAGATTTTAAAAAAAAAATCCTAAAAGATATTTCAAAAAGAGTAAAATGGAGGAACGGTTGAGAGAAGAAGAAAGGCTTATCATAAAAAAAGGAAAGTGGGAAAGAGTGAGATAAGAGAGGTGGGTGAGGAATTATTATTGACAAGGAAACTAATAAGATTTTGGCAGAAAAAGGTCCTAAAATATAGATTTTTAGAATTTTTTTTTTTAAGAAAGTAAATCCTAAAAAATATTTTAAAAAGAGAAAAAGTAGGAACGGTTGAGAGAGAGAGAGAGAGAGGAGGAAAGGCGAAGGAAAGTGAGAGAAAGAATAGGCAAAGGATTTGAGTGATTTTTAAAAAATATTTAAATATTAAAAATATAAAAGGGTACCAACAATATGAGAAAAGCAAAAAAATATTGACAAAAAAATATAACGAAAAAGATAAGGTATTTAAATAAGCAAGAAGGATAAAATAGTCAAGTGAAAGATTAGCCACGAAGCATGAGTACATACTTTTATACAATAGTATGATATATATGTCTTTGGGTTGACGACAAATATGGATTTAGAGAAATAATAGGATAACAAATCAGGATTTGTTAAGAAGCATACTAGAGACATAGACATACAATTCATTGAGAATTTTAAAGAAGGCATGCATTTTATACTGACCAGCTGAGTGTTTCATAGCTCAAAGAAAGTTATCATCTACATATGGTTCAAAACAATTGAAAATTCAACGGTTTATCTTGGTCTCGACTTTGACTTGATGGGTTCACAGAGTTGCAGTCAACATTTTTGCAAAATGAACAAACCGAAATGGTTGAAAATTAGCTTGAAATGGTCTCTTCGCTCAAAATTGTTGAAATTTTGCTCGAAATGATCAAAATTGTGTTCTATTGCATTTTTATGTTTATCTATTCCTATTGCATATTTCAATTATTTTTATTGAATGATGTTATTGTTGTATGTTAAGAAGGATTAAATTATGTGTAGATTAAACTACATAAGAGAAATAATACAGTACGCATATACTAGCAAACTAATGTCTGAAGAAAAACTACTATGGATATTTTGTATTTAAGCTATTGCAAGGGAAATTAAAGGGTCTTTCTCTGTGTCTCCAACTCTTTCTCGGCAAACTTAATATCTTTCTCGGCATATACAGTACGCATATACAGTACGCAATATACTAGCAAACTTAATATCTTTCTCGGCATTTTCTGTGTCTCCAACTCTCTGAGATCTCAGGCAGTCGATCTCAGGCAGTCGATCGAAGTAGATCTCGATCTCAGGCAGTCGATCGAAGCAGATCTCGATCTCAGGCAGTCGAAGCAGATCTCGATCTCAGGCATCGACAACAGTCATCGAAGAGGTTCCTACGACAGTAGCAGTCGATCGAAGCAGATCTCGATCTCTGGCATCGGCAACAGTCATCGATCTCAGGCACAGACAACAGCAGTAGTAGTCGGATTATCCAATTTCTCGACTGCCAGGTGCTTGTTAAGAAGAAGGGAAAGTAATCGAGACTGGCTTTGGAGAGAGAGACGGAGGAAGGAGCATCTCGCTTTGCTTTGGAGCTGAGATCTCGGAAGGAGCTGAGAGAGAGACGGAGGAAGGAGCTGAGAGAGAGACGGAGGAAGGGGAGTCGGAAGGGAAGCTTTGCTTTGGAGCTGAGATCTCGCTTTGCTTTGGAGCTTCTTCTGAGCTTCCGATCTACTGATAAGTAACATCTAGATCCAACATTCGATCTTCACTGCGGATTTGTCGGCGCCAAGGAAAGGAGAGAAAGGTAAGTTGCAGGTTCGGTTGTTCCAGCAGCAAGGAAGAAGAAGAGAAGAAGAGAAGAAGAAGAAGAAGAAGTGCAGATCTGAGGATCCAGATCTGAAATCTCTTCTCCACTGAATTACAGCTTCACGAAACTCCGATCAGATCCAACACACCGAACACTGAAACTGGTCCAGCCCTTGCTGATTTCTCTGGATCTGAAGAACTCCGATCAGTCCAGCCTCTCTTTCTGTCTTCGTCAGGTCACTAGATAATGCATTTTGGAGGAGAGAGAGTGTCTGGCGATTCAGGGGAGAATGGAGCTCTGGCTGTGGAGGATGACGATGGTGGAGCTCGGGAGTCTCTGGATCGTGGTCCAGATGGTCCTCCAGAGGATGAAAGGCACAAGGATGCAGGCCAGCGACATACATATGCAAAAGCCTTGGGTTTTTCGTCTTGGCCTGCCATTGACACTCTCCCAGAGCCGATTCAGGTAGGGAGTAAAAGACGAGTAATGATCCCGCAGAGAGACTATGAATCGAAGAGACAAAATTTTCGTTTTTCCTTAATCGGTAGGGTTAACTTCCGATTGATCTCTTTGGATGGTTTGAGAGCGGAGGCTCGGGAAAAATGGAACCTCAGTCAAGGGGTGCTAATGCATCCATTGGGAAAAGGTTATGTAATTTTTCAATTTCAGTGCGAGGGCGACAAGGCAGCGGTGTGGCGAAGGTCTCCCCTTAGGATTGGTGATTAGGTCATTCGATTTCAACATTGGAAACCTGATTTTAATATTCACGAGAAGCAACTTCTCACAAAGCTTGTATGGATACGGTTTCCTGATCTCCCGCTTGAATACTGGCACGAAAATGTGTTATTGTCTATTGCAAAGGCAGTAGGGCGCCCTGTGTCCCTAGACAGACGAACAAGACAAGGCATTCTTGGCTTCTTTGCGAGAGTGCTGGTGGAGGTTGATATCTCTAACTTGGCAGAGAGGGTGGAGGAAGTACAGGTGGAAAGATTAGAACCAGGTACATCTCAGGTGTATGGTTTCTGTCAAAAGGTGGTGTATGAAGATAATGTGGAGCGTTGTGGATACTGTAAACGAGTCGGACATTTGATTTCCAAGTGTAGGCTGAAAAGATTGGATGATGAAAAGCAATGTGCGGCTGATAAATTAGCAAAGGTTCCAGGGGCGGTATATGTTGAAGATGGAGTCAACTCAGGTGGGAGTAACTCGGTGAGAGAGTCTCTTTCTAGGGGAAGATCTTTGCCACATCAGCAGAATAATTTTGATCCTATTCAAGATCAAATCTC
Organism: Macadamia integrifolia; assembly: GCF_013358625.1. Classification (NCBI taxonomy): domain Eukaryota; kingdom Viridiplantae; phylum Streptophyta; class Magnoliopsida; order Proteales; family Proteaceae; genus Macadamia; species Macadamia integrifolia. The sequence continues at coordinate 2,196,955 of NC_056570.1, read as the reverse complement.
TCCTAATTCAAATTCGTCTAAGGCTGGGGGAGATATTCAAATATTTTTGAATTCTTCCAACTCTGTCTCAAACGTTTTAGGAAAGGAGTCCAACGGAGATGAAAATTATGGAATTAAGGAAGGCTTTGTGTCAGGGACGGTTATAGAATTAGAGTCTGATTCTAATCCTATAAATAAGGAAGGAGAGATTTCTAATATTCTACCTAAGGAAGGAGACGTATTTCGAATGGATGAGGGATCGGATGTTGATTCTGATCCAAACCCAACTGAGAACCCGCTCCATGGAGTTCCTGGTGATCCGCCAGTGGATCCATTGGGGGGGAATGAACCCAGAATGGGGCTTACTCCTGTGGGCGAGGTTGCTGTTCCGGAGGGGAGGTATCCTTCTCGTAATAGAAGGCTCGGTGGGGGTCAAGGACCTGGACGTGGTGTTGCCATGGCCAGTGCTATGCAGCCAGTTGTTGAAGACCCTGGTGAGGATCATGTGGTTTCTTCTTTGCCCAGGGTGGAATGTTCAAGGGGAACAGCCTCTATTGTGCATTCAGAAATTATAAGAATGGATACGGTGGCAGTGGCTCGGGACAAGGAGGCCGGAGGTATGCTTGAGGGTGGAAAGCAAAGAAAGAAAACAGGTAGTCAGGCTAAAAAGTCTGATAAAAATCAATTCTCTAAGAAGTAATTCATGAAGATTCTGTATTGGAACATTCGGGGTGTTAGGAAGGCAGCAGGGTTGTGCGCTTTACGTCTACTGGTGATGGAGCATGCCCCGGATGTGTTATGCTTGGCTGAACCCATGGTTCAGGTATGTAAATTTCCTGTTATTTTCTTTAGTCGGTTGGGGTATGCGGTGGATTTCATTCATAATTTTCGGGATGACATAGTCCCAAATTTATGGATTATATGGAAGTTGGGGGTTTCGAGACCAGTTGTTGCAGGTATGTCTGATCAATATATATCAGTCATCTTTGATTGGCCAGGTAGTAAAGTGGGTATTTCTTTTGTACATGCAAGTTCTTTTAAAATTATGCGTAGGCAATTGTGGTTAGATTTGGAGTTGTCGATATCAGCTTTGGTTCCGTGGTCTGTGATGGGGGATTTCAATGCAACCCTGTTCTCGCATGAGAAAAGAGGTCCTGGTAAGTTTAATCTTGGATCAGCTGCTGAATTCCAGGCAATGGTTGATGCGTGTGAATTGCTTTCTATCCCTTCTCAGGGAAAGAAATTCACTTGGACTAATAATCGTCGAAGGGGTCATGCAGTTGCAGTGTTGGATCGGAGTTTTTGTAATGGGAAGTGGATAGATGTGTTTAGAAATGTGAAGCAGCGTGTTTTGTTGTCTTCGGTATCAGATCATGCCCCTTTAATTGTTGTCTCTGATGATGTTCAAAGACCTACAAATATCCCCTTTAGATTCCATAGCTTTTGGATGGAAAATGATCAATTTATCTCTGTGGTTGAGGAAGCTTGGAAAACTTCGATAGGGGGTAATCCAATTTTCGTTCTGGCACAAAAATTAAAGCAGGTCAAGGAGAATTTAAAGGTTTGGGCGAGGGCCAATTTTCCTAACCTGAATGATGAGGTCGATAAAGCAAAGCTGGAATTAAAGAAGGTTCAAGATATGATAGAGGTGGCTGGGATGAATGATGAATTATTTAACAGAGAGGCAGATGCAAAAACAGTATTATTGAAGGCCAACCAAATGTACGAGAAGTTGTGGGCTGAAAAAGCTAAACTGAGATGGATGAAAAATGGAGATTGTAACTCGAAGATTTTTCATCTCTCCGTGAAGCTAAGGAGGTTGAAAAATCAGATCACCTCCCTAAAAAAGGAAGATGGAACTTGGGTTTCAGACCAACAGGGAATATCGTTTTATGTCTCTGATTTTTTTGAGAAATTTCATGAGGCTGATGAAATCACGGTTCATAATGACCTTCTTGATAATATTCCCAGAGTGTTGGAGGAGGAGGACGTGGCAGGATTGGAGATTGTCCCGAGTGGGGACGAAATAAAACTAGCTGTTTGGGATTTAGATCCTGTAAGCTCTCCAGGTCCTGATGGGTTCCCAGGTAGTTTCTTCAGGCGATGTTGGACTATTGTTGAGGGTGATTTTTGCAGGGCAGTGAAAAAATTCTTTGAGGAAGGGCGGCTTCCTAAAGGAATAAATAACTGCTTTATTTCCTTGATCCCCAAAGTTGAGGGGGCGGCCTCTCTTGATAGGTTTCGACCTATATGTATGGGGAATTTTTATTGCAAAGTGATATCAAAAATTCTATCTTCAAGATTACTTGTTGTTTTGCCTAAATTGATTTCGGAAGAGCAAGGCGCTTTCCAGCAGGGTAAAATAATTTCAGCAAATATCAGCCTCGCCTCAGAACTGTCAAATTTGATGCATTCTTCAGTTAGGGGTGGTGGAATGGGACTGAAGCTCGATGTTCAAAAGGCGTATGACTCTCTAGCTTGGGAATTCCTCTTTGCAGTTCTGTGCAAATTTGGGTTCTCATCTAGGTGGATTTCTTGGATTCACAACCTTCTTCTATCCTCGAGAGTATCAATTTTGGTGAACGGTGGCCCGGTGGGGTTCTTTGGGGTTGGTAGAGGTCTCCGACAAGGAGATCCTTTGTCTCCCTTTTTATTTATTCTGGCAGAAGAGGTTCTCTGTAGAGGTCTTAGAAGCATGGTTCAGAATGGTTTGATAAAGTCTCTTCCTGGGCCTCGAGGTGTGTTAACTCCCTCCCATTTATTGTTTGCTGATGATATTTTCATTTTCATTAATGCATCTGCTCAGTTTGTCAAAAATCTTAAGGCTTTTCTTGATAAATATCAGGCATTCTCTGGCCAGATATTTAATCTAGAAAAAAGTAGTTTGTTCTTTGGAAAGGTTGCCCCTCACAGGAAACATTTTATAAGTACTTTTATGGGAATCCAATCTGCAAGGCAGCCTACTAAATATTTAGGTGTGGAGATCTTCAAGGGGAGAGTTCAACGGGACCACATGTTACCGCTGATGGATAAAATCAAGAAGAGGTTATCGGGATGGAAGGGTCGGATTCTCTCCATGGCTGGTAGGGTGGACCTGGTTAAATCAGTGATTTCAAGCATTCCAATTCATAATTTCGGGATTTATTGGTGGCCAGGAAGCTCAATAAAATTAGTAGAAAAGTGGATGCGAAACTTCATATGGTCTGGTGACATGGAGACAGGGAAGAAGATAGTGGTGAAGTGGGATGAGGTATGTAAACCTACCAGGGAAGGCGGTCTTGGCATTAGGAGGTTGCGAGATGTTAATTTTGCATGCCTGTGCAAATTAGCATGGAAAATCAAACATGGAAATTCTCTAATGAGTGTTTTCTTTCGTGCTCGTTTTCTGAAGATTGATGGTTCGCTGAAAACTACCTACCTTTCCTCTTCGATATGGCCTGGTCTTAAAAAGGTGTGGCGGTGGGTACAGTCTCATGAGCAATGGACTGTTGGGAATGGTCAGAGGATAAATTTTTGGAAAGATAGCTGGCTGGGAAAGAAGTCTATTGAGGAGATGTATGGTTCGCAGTTAGATATCTTTGATTCGATGCAGGCAAAGGTTTCTGATTTCATTTGCCAAGATGAGTGGAATTTTCCCTAGGTGAGCTCTGAATTTTTTCAAAATATCTTTGATCAGGCCAAGGATATCATAATTTCAGATCTGGATGATATTTGTCATTGGGAATTAAATTCATCTGGAGTTTTTACAATAAAATCGGCTTGGGAAAAAGTAAGACGGGAATCGCCAAAGGTGGGGTGGTATTCATTGATTTGGAATTCTCATCTTCAGCCTCGCCAATCGGTGTTTGGATGGAGAATGTTGAAAAATAAGCTAGCTACTGATGATAATGTGAAAAAGAGAGGGGTTCCATTGCCATCTCAGTGCACTCTCTGTGGCATAGCGGAAGAGTCAATAAATCATACCATGTATGAATGTTCTTTTGCAGTTTTCATGTGGCAGAAATTTTGTTGTTGTTTTGGGTTTAGGTGGCCTGGATTTGAAGGAGTTGAAAGTTTGATAGCTTGGTGGAAAGATCAGGCCAAGAAGACCATCTTTAAAGGGGTGTGGCTGAAGGGTTTTGTTTTAATCCCTTACTTTACTTGGTTGGAGAGGAATGGAAGAAAATTCGAAGGAATCTCAAAATCAAAAGAGCATTGTTTTGGCCAAGTGAAGAGAGAAATTAGCTGCCAAGAGTTGGTTCATTCAGGGGCAGCCATCTCAATTTCGGATCTTGTCACTGCAAGAAGATTGGGTATTTCAGGGGTGCGGAGAAGGCCTCGGGAAATCTTCACTATTTTCTGGTGCCCTCCTAATCCAGGTTGGATAAAAATCAATTCGGATGGTTGCTCTATTGGTAATCCAGGGAAGTATGGAGCAGGGGGAATCCTTCGCAATGAAAAGGCAGAGGTAGTGGCAAATTTCAGAAAATTTCTAGGAACTCGCACAAATTTTGAGGCTGAATTTTTAGCGCTTATGATAGGGATTGAATTAGCTAAGCAGCATAATGTGAAACGGCTCTGGATAGAATGTGATTCAGTTGCAGTTGTGACTATTTTTCAGAAGAGGCAAAGTCCATGGATAGCTCGGCAAAGATGGATAAATTGTATTTCTTATTTGGAGGATGTGGAATGGAAAATAACGCATTGCCATAGGGAAGCAAATTCAGTGGCGGATTTTTTGTCAAAGTCAGCTGCTCGTTTTGAAGTGTCAGAGCCGATTTCAATTTGGCCAACTCTGGTTCAAATGGAATTAGACATGGATGCATCGGGCCGGCCTAGGTTCAGATTCACCTAGGAACTTCTTCTCTTTCCAGAATTTTGTTTTTGGTGGAGTTGGGTAGTTGCGTAATTCTGCTGATGGCAATGCCGAAGGTGGAGTTTCTGCTTCTCCCTCTCTTCTTAGTGTGAGTGTTGGGTATTTCTCCCTTCCTCATCTGATGTACTATATTTCTTTTTTCTTCTTTCATTTTAATATACATGACTTTTTAGCGAAAAAAAAAGGGAAATTAAAGGGAAGGGAAGTGAAATTTTCGTACTTAAAAATGAAATGTATGTAATTATTACCCTATGTGACAATATTATTATCTTCAAATCATTCCATATGTGGTTATAAAATTTCACTTTACTTTGCATCCAAAACCCTCTGCTATAATATGTAGAAATAAAAATTACATGTAAAATGTATTATTACTGAATATGATTAAAAAAGTTAAGTAATTTATGCAATCACATTGGATCATATGGGCTAATAATTATAAACATCTCTTTTTTAAGTATGAAAATTTCCCTTCCTTCTCCTTTCAATTCTCTTTACAACTGAATGGAGCCTTAATGATTCAAACATCTGTAAACATGATCAAATAGGAACTATAAGAAGTGTCAAGGCAAAGTTTCATTATAGAGGTATCAAATTGCAAACCGAATAGAATCGAAACGAACCTTATTGGATGTAAAAAAAAAAAATGTGAGATAAATTTTTCATTTTCCATCAAAATGTTTGCTTGGAAGTACACTGAAAAGGTTTTGGAGTCGAGTAATTAGGAGAGGGTTCACTGCTAGGCAGAATGGCCTTGTGCCAACAAGGACCAATCACAACATGCATGAGAACATCAATTGGGCAGGACTTTTTATTCACAGGACGAGGTGATCATTTTGCCTCTCATTGTGTCTAAAACCAAATAGACCCTAATAGAATAACACTTCAAGTGTCGCATTCTTTGAAGTCTGAAGACTCTGGACATTGGATTTACCAATAAAAAATATGGACTTTGGATTCCCCAAGTGCAAAGACTGAAGTATGTTTATGATGTGGACTGAAATACTGGTATATATCTTCCAGAAATAGTAGATTTTTCTCCACCACCCAAAGAGAAGCCAATCGTAAAACTTTTCTATTGGCTCCCACATAATTTGACCTTATTAGACTGGTCCCCATGGAACCAATCCTTCCTTCTAAAGTGTCATCGTGCAATTGTGGTGGCTGAGGGCAAAGATTCAGCTATGGCGGCTTTGATGTTCAGTTGTTTACAGGGACCATTTGAACTAACAAAAGGAGTTTCAGAATTGCATTCCCATGTAAAAAGGTTCACCATCCATGGATCTTGTCATCAAATAGAATATAGTTTTCCCTCCAGCCTTCTTTCTTGTTCAAATTTCCTCTGGTTCTTCTATAATGAAATGCTTAGAAGATATGTTTGGGTCATTTGTCTTAAAAGTATTTTGAGTTCTAAATGAAAATCTAAGTTTTTTTTTATGAGAGTGGTTGTCACTCATAGGAAAAAAAATAAAAAGTTTCTTCTGTGTTTTATAGAATCTGAAATTAGAAAGTAGAATCATTTTTTAAACAGTAAACACAAATCATTGAGGTTTCAGGTTCTACCAGTGAGAAACTGAAGAGAGTTAGGTTAGGAATGAGTTTGGATCTGCATCAAAGTGGATTTCTTCAATTATTTATTCATTTTTTTTACTTTTTTCTGGTCATGTCTATGTACACATCTGGGGATGGTTTTTTCTTGATGATTAAAAAGCAAGCCCAGTGAGTGCTTCCGCAGGTAACACCTCCCCAGGGGGGGTTTCCTTTGGAGCTAAAAGAGTTCAAAGCCACTTTGGTAATGTAAAGGTGTTTTTTGGGTGCTGCTCTGCTGACCCTAACTAAAATTTGATCTGTGTCCCATCATTTGTGTCACATCCAGCGGACCGCGGACGGCAGACGGCGGACGGCAGACGGCAGACGGCAGACGGCGATGGCTTGTCTATCAAGATAAATCCTAAAGGTGTTGCCATGTTGAGAGAGTAATTAAGGTGAAGATGAGATAAGTTCTGTTACCCTTCTCCTCAAGTTTTAGTATTACATGCTCTAACATTTCAGAACTTGAATGTTGTTTACTTTACAGTCTTTCAGAAAAAATGGCATGGAAGAGGAGAGTTTTGATCTTATTGGGTGCCATCTTAGAAGCGGCTAGTGAACACAGAAAAAGATCTGAAATGCATGAAAAGATTTCTTTGGGAGAAAAGCTATTAAGCTGTATTTATATGACTAACACAGATTGGAGTGAGTGGATAACAATGGGCCAATGGCGTGAATAAACTCCATGGAAAGGTTGATTAGAAGCTTACAATTTCAAATAGGTTTCCGCTAGAATTCATATATAATTGACCATAGCTGAAACTATCAGGCCATTGAGCCCTTGTTATTCATTGGCTTCAAGTGTTGTTTGCCATGACTACAGGCTAGCTAATAGTTTTTCAGTCTCTTAAGAGTTCTTCCCATCCATTTTAGTCCTTTTTTCTGTGTGTATACTATATTTTCATGGGAGCAAACAGTCGATGGAGTAAGCTCCTTGATCGTATTATTCTCGCAAGTTAAAGAAAATTTTGATCTTGAAAGAATATTGAGAAGATCCATGCTTCATATCCTCTTCGGCTTGGAATTTGGTGTGGATCCATCCCTAAATTTCTTTGACACAATCTCATTTGGTTTCAAGGTCACATTTCTCGTCACAGCTTTATTGCATTAAAGATTCTCTCTATGTCTCTCCTCATGTAGTCTTTCCTTTTGGAGAGAAGGATTACTTCACTTGATTATGTTGGCATCACCAAGAAGATGTTTTCCATCTAATTCCTTACTGTCCCTTTTCAGCACCAATAACAAGCTGCTGTCTGGGAAGGCCTCATTCGGATATGCACCCCATCCAGGCAAAGGACCCTCCCCTTTGAGAGGGAATGCCAGTGGATAAAACACTACTCCAATGAGAAATCAGTCTACTTATGACATTTCGGGGAAGCTTGCCTTATGTGCTACAGTATCACATTTCATGGGAGAGAGAAATCTCAGATGATGGACATCCAAATCTAGGACCATTTGCCCAGATTTGGGAAGCCATCTCTTTTGAAATATCTTCTAATGTTGGATCCTTTTTTGGCCCTGGGTGGATAATAATCCTAGGGATGGACACATTATAGGTTGCTTAAACATCCCCCTTCCCTCTCCTATGGGAGCAACTCATTGATGTAATCTTTTCCTTTTTCCTTTACTTTTTCCTTCTCCTTTTCTCCTCCCCTGATTTGGGGTTTTACTGTATCCCTTGGGTTTCTTATTGGGGATAATCCGCCTTTTTTATAGATCTGGTTATTTCATCTATTCAATTGATCTTTTGTCTATGTATTATCAATTCTATAAAAAATGTAGAATTCGAATTCGTTATATCTATATAGAATATAGAGAATATAAATATGAGATCATATCGGTGCAATAGTAAATATGTATGAATAGATCAAGAAAAAAAAGGAATAGTGGAGAAAAAGTTATACAGGAAAAAGATCTTCTCCAGGGACTAGCCATTGAAAGCCTAAAGAGTCATCCTACGGCTGGTGTAACCTAGGGACACGTGTTCATATTTTGGGTTGAGTGTCCAGATCCTCCCAACCATGGGATGGCTCCCTGGGCTCTCCAAACCCCTAAATATGAGAAAACGCTAAGGAAAAGTTACTTTGGGTTTGTTGATTACCATTCTTGAGTAGGTGAGTTTGGGAGTCATGAAGAGAGGATAGGGTTAAGGTCGTCCTTGATGGGGGTGATAATATAGGGGGAATGATTGTTACCATATATATACCCTTCTTCACTCTTAAATATCAGGAAATGAGATAGGTGTTGGATCATCACGTGTACGTGCAGGTGAACATACAAGCAGGAGATCCATTCCCCTTTTTTTTTTCCCCAGTTTCCATGTTTTAACTACTTTTGAGCTAGGTCCCAGCATTTCGGTACGTAGGATCCATTCCATTGCAATAAACTTGATAATTTCCATTTGTTGCTTGATTAGAATTCAAATCTGTTGAATATGTTGTCAATATCATCATCTATCCAATGACCAAGAAATCAATGTCTCATTCGTTATTATTGAGGTTTAAATTGTTTTTGAAATGTTTCAAAATTGAACCAAAATGAGCTCAAAAAGACCTGTTGAAATGTTTCAAAATTGAACCAAATTGACCTGTTTGAAGTCATGTCCGGTTTTAGTTATCAGTATCAATTTGGTATCAGTCCTATCAATATCGAAACAAAAAAAAAATTATATATATATATATATATATACACACTAGCAAAAAGACACGTGCAAACGCACGTGTAGCGAAACATTTTGTGTTTGTGTGGACAAAAATTGCACGTTCATCATATTTTCACTATGTTAATGCTTTCTATATGTGATCTCTCCTCAAACCAAAGCCTTGTATTACATTTTTCTTATTGTTAATGGTTAACATAATGGAATTAATAAAAAAAATATAGAATACAAAATTAAATCTAAGGATACTCGAAATGCATAAATACAACTAAGGAATTACTTCAATCTTCCACATTCGGCATTCCTATCAATAGAAGAAAAAAACCCTGAAAAAATTAGGAAAATCTAAATCTAGGACAATTCAATATCAACCAAAATATTATTAATACCTTTTGTTACATACTCATTCCAAAATGATTAATATTAAATTTTATTTTCATCTACAGGTGTGACACTAATTTTGTTCATTAATTTATCTACCCAACAATAGCCTACCCCATCACATTCACCTGACACAAGAGACTAACCATATTGACAAGCAAAACTATGGTTACTCATCTACGTGCTAACTCAACAATAGCATATATGGATCCATAAACAATGATAGAGACTAAGGGATTGAATTCCTCTGTGGTACAACAGAACGTCTGGAACTCATTCAACGGCCAGAAACACCTTGGACTATGTGCCACCGCCTTGGGCTGCGCATCTAGCATATGCTCATAAACAGACACTAATTGCAGGGTCAGGAGGAGATATTCTTAGACCATGCCGCGTGTGCTATGGCATATCGTATGAATGAGTACAATGTTTCTTCTGATACTTCTTTTGGACTTTCATTGTGTCTATGATTTTAGTTTCTATTTCTATGAACAATTAATTAGGTCATAATGTTATGCCAGATACATTAGCTCAATTTGTTGAAGAACATCATTTTTTTTTATCCACTTGGTGGATATCTAGAAGAAATCGCTGCTCCTCTGGAGTTATTATAAGGCTTCACAAATCATGATATTACCTAATTAACCAATTCTAGAGAACCTAAATTTGTGGTAAAGTCGTAATCTGCAATAGGAAATATCCAATGATTCTTTGACTGTATTAAGTTGTAATTGTTCAAATAACTGATAGAATTGATGGTTCTCCAAATTATATACAACATAAATAATCTTATAATTCTGAAGACAAACATGAAGGTACACATCTGATAGTATGGAGAAGCAAACCCTAATAAGAAAAAGAAAAGGTTATGTGGTCATAGTACAGATATAAAATTAGTTTTGCTTTGAGCCCATCATCCTATTCTTTTGCATCAGGTGCTTAAATATTCACAATTGATATCTCCTAAAGCTCATAATGGCAGACTTCAATTCCTGTCAAGCAATTCACAATAAAAAAAAGTCCAACATCTGGAGTCGTACTGCCGCATACCAATTTCTACTTACTATTATTCCTTAAAATAGAACTTTTTTTAGCACTTCTAAATGATTTCTAATATCTATTTACATGTAAGCAGAGGGTGAAAGAAAAAAAGTTAGATAAGCTAAAGTTTGGAAGACAGAAACTGGTGTATTGTTACTTCTCTCGCGCAGCCGCCCTTTTCTCTCCTGAGCTATCCAAGGCCAAAAATACTGTACTCACTACCATGGTTGATGACTTCTTTGACTATTGTAACAGAAAGCGTATATGTATATAACAAACTAAGGTGGCAGGGAAGTAAGCTATCCCCTTGTAACTGTGATAGTAATCTGAGTTAGAAGAGACGACTGAATTAAGAAGAAAATTTCATGTGGAGAGTATTCTAATTAATGAATGATGGAGTTAACCTTTGACTTAGACAACCTTTTTTGGCCCTCAAGTGTGGCTCCTCTTTTTTGGGATTTATATAAATCCATGAAAAATGTTTCTTGCAGTTTTAAACCTTCTGATGATCTGGTGAACGACTTTGCCAACCTAGCCGAAGAAACCATGAACAGCAAAGACCCAGATCTAGATTTGGATCCGAATCAATGTAGACCATTTCTTAGTTGTTAATTTAATCTTTTTCTTTTCCTATCAAAATAAATAAATAAATAAAATTCTGAGACTAAGGAGCTCTAACCTAATTAGAATGTGGGAAGCATAGTTCTTAGAATTGATTAGGTCAAATAAGTATCATGTGTTAGGTACAAGAAAAGACACAAATCGCATCTTATCTTGTTACCCAATAGATTCAAAGCAATGTACAACCATTCAGTAGGGGAAGAAAGGGAAACAAATAACTGAAAAGAAGTCTACAGAGTGGGGTTCTAACAAATAATTGGAAAGTTATTTCTACTCCATTTATTAAATCTGGGAGCTAGCTATGTGACATGGTTACAACTGTTTTAGATTTCCTTCATTGAAAACTTGAAAAGTAATAGGACTTTATCACATCCTAAAGAAAAGAAAAAGAATTAGCAAATGGATACAAACCTATATAGAATATTTTATCCTACTTTTGATCCAGCAGTGCAACTGTTTCATTGATAGCCCCCTCAACAACACTTATACCATAGCAAAAAGTGAGGATGTTACTGAAGCAATTTCTGATGGTTTTAAGATCACGAATTGCCAGATGCAATCATAGTTAGCAAATTCAGATTCGGGAATTATTCGGGCAGACAACTGTTTCATTGATAGCCCCCTCAACAACTTTTATACCATAGCAAAAAGTGAGGATGTTACTGAAGCAATTTCTGATGGTTTTAAGATCACGAATTGCCAGACGCAATCATAGTTAGCAAATTCAGATTCGGGAATTATTCGGGCGGAGAATTATTCGAAATAATTCGATTGATTAATTTAAGGATTCGGTCAAAAAAGCGGACAAAATAAAAATCGGAGTCGGATTCGGATTCTAGAATTATTCGATTAAAAAAATAAAAGTCGGGCAAAAAATTCGAATATTATTTTTATAGTTTATTTTATATTTTTTTATTTATCAAGTTATTAACTTGATTTGTATACTTAGAAAGAGCAAATTACTTTATACAATAAAGTAAAAAACTATGAAAAAATTATCATTGAGCGATGGAAGCAATGGTTATTGTAATCCAATTTCTACTCATGAAATAGATTAGGCCCCAAAAGGGTGAAAGCAAAATTACAACTACAATAAAACAAATAAATAAATTGACCACAAAAAAATTTCACTATCATTTTGCTTGGGTTCACAAGACCCATATTGCACTAAGGCGCACTAATTTTTCAAACATAAAGCAACAATATAAAAGAATATTGATTGATATGGCGATATGAATCTGTCCTGGTCCCCGTCCCCCGGAACCTCAAATTATCTATCAAGGCTTGATATCTCCCCTATCTTAGGATGAACTGACGAAGTTATGAGAAGAAATGAAACAAAGAATAGATACATACGATTGTTACAGAAGAATTAGGTGGAGAAAAAAGATGGGAAGAAGGAGGTAGAAATTTGTGGGAGAAGAAGATGGAAAAATATATATATATATATATATATATTTTCGGTGGTGGGTACCGTGGGTTTCATATATGATTTTTTTTTTTTTTTTTTTTTTAAATACTGTTTAAGTGTACTGAATAATTCGGTTCGGCCCGAATTATTCGCATTTTAAATTCAAATTAGTAAAAAGCGCGCTTTTTACCGAATTTTATTTTTAATTCGGATTCGGTCCGAATTTTTTATTTAATTTGGAAAAATTCGGTTCGGCCGAATAATTGACGAATTATTTGGCCGAATTGATAACTAGGGACGCAATAGCACCAGTAAGGCAATAACTGAATCTATACCAAACAACGGAAGGGAAAAACCAAAAAAAAAATAATAATAATAATAATAATAATAATAATAATAACAATAATATATATTCTTGTCAAATAAAAGAAAATCTGAAGCAAAATAAGAAAAAAGCTTTATGTACTATAAAATATCATTAAATTGAAAATAATCGGGTGTAAGCCTTAACATTCAGAAGAAAGAAAGAAAATCTTGGCTCACACCTTTCACAATGACGAATGGATCAATCAAGAAATGGAGAGATAGAGCTACAAGGGAGAGATAGGAATCCTCTCTAAAATCGCTACTCATGTTTACAAGAAAATGGAGAGATAGAGCTACAAGGGAGAGGAGAAACGCCAGCGTGAGGGGTGAGGGGTGAGGGGTGAGGGGTGAGGGGAAGGACGAAAGCAAACGAAACAAAAGATCAGAGAAGCAAGAAAAGGGGAAGACGAGACAATGTGAAGGAAGCTTCTTAGTGCTTTTTACAGTTTTGAGCTTCTGAGGAGCTTAGAGAGAGAGAGAGAGAGAGAGAGAGAGAGAGAGAGAGAGAGTGGGTAGAAAGAAAGGGATTAAAAAAAAAACACACAGAAAGAGTAGGAGGAGCCCGTGAGAGTGGGAGGGGGAGAGAGTTTTAGGAAAGAATAAAAGAAAAGAGAAAGAGTTTTAGTAATAAGAGGAAAAAAAGAGTTTCGATTAAAAAGGAAAGTAGGTAAAATCTTGTGGGAGTGGGAGGGGAGAGAGAGTTTTTCGGAAAAAGAAAGAAAAAGACAAAAAGATTTTTAGTACAAAAAAGAAAGTAGATAATAAGAAAAATCATATGAAAGTAAGAGAGAGAGAGATAAATAATATTTAAGTATTATAAAAATATAATAATATAAAAGGTACCAGCAATTTAAGAAAATAGAAAAAGAATGAAAAGAATAGACAATAAAGAAAAAGGGACAAAATTGTCAAAAGAAATATTTGCCACTTCGTGCTTTTATATAATAGTATTATATCAATATCAAAACTGATACCATGATCCACATTGATCCGTAAACTGTAATCATCTATATCGGATGGTTTTACCCTTATAAAATACCAATGCTATACTTTTCTTTTTTATATTTTAACCCTTTGTTACTACCATCTCAATGACCCATATTAGATCAGTGTTGGCTGATACTAACTTAATTAGGGATGTAAACAGATTGAATACGAATCAAATATCATCTAATATACATATTCAATGACCGGATATGAATCAAATTCATATTTTCAACTATCTATTTACATACTTATTTAATCAGGACCTTCCTCTCCCAGTGAAGACAATTTGCTCTCCCATCTCTAAATTGTTTTAGCATTTTTCCTCATTCTTTAAAACCTGTCTAAACTCAAATCATTAATTGATTGTCTAATTAGACCATATTATTATTCTCCTGAGAATTCGAATAGCCCAAAATAGAATACAAACCGAATTTGAAATTTCGGCCACTCCATACCAAACAGATACCTAAAACCATTCCGCGGTTCATCACCAGGCCGGCAAAACACAAGAGTAGGTTTTTTTACATTCCAAAAGACAAGAGGAGCAGTTTAGTGACTTCTGCTCCGTCTTCTTGTATTACTCACGGAAGCATTAATTTCTCCATTGACACAGCATTACACAAGAAACAGAGAAGATTGCCATACCTGTTTGACATCACTGACCACCCATGGCTGGCAGCCGGAGTCTAGAGATAGGAATGGGATCCCGCTCCTCTACACAGAGCCTAATGATCAGATAGTGATCCCACAGCTGGGAGGGCCCAATCCTATCTGTATTTTTTAGTGACGAAAAATTGAATAACTCTAGTGTGCAACCTAAATAAACAACATGCACATTAGGAAACGATGATACAACACAACCAGCATTCCCAATGAAGATGCCGGGACCCTTCAACAAGTTTACAGATGCTACTACTATCATCAGATGCAAATGTTGATAGCTGTTAGTAACACAATATCATGCTTTGAAAGAATCCGCTGCTAACATGAAGATTCCAAGATTAAGAGCATAGAAGAACCAGATGCCTCCATAAACTTAAGGATATTTTAGTTTTTCATTATCTAACAGTTCAGAGTGTATGAGATTGTTCATGACTATGTTAGTCATTTGGCAGATTAGATCCTCTCTAACCCACCCACCACCCCTGGTGAGAGAGAGAGTGAATAAAGAATTATCAACCAAGCCATGTCATAGTGAATTAGACATATATGGGGTGCAAGAATGAGCTCTCCTAAGACACCAAGATAAAAAAGAACAACCCATTGCACCAGGCTCCCGCTACTGCAGGGTTTGGGAGGGACAAGTGTATGCAGCCTTACCCTGCAAGAATGAACTCTCCTGAGACACCAGGATAATTAAGTAATGATGGACTCCAAGAAAGTAAGCAAAAGACAAATAAAACCCAAAGACAAGTTAAGGGATTCATGACTCAGCTTCTATTGACGAATGAAGAAATAATAAATAACAATTCAAATGAAATTTAAGAAGAATGGAAATGCCGTAGATCCAAGAGACTTGTGTATATCACTAGGTTTTGAGGTCCTCTGACTCCAGCCTTCTTTAAGTTTATTTAAGTTATTTGATTATTATTTTATTTAGAGTTTTAGTGGCAGTAAGCTACCTCCATAGCAAACTTTTGGCTGGAGGAGTTTTAGGCCTAGTTTGAATTCTGTTTTAAAGTTTTATTTTTAAATATAAATAAGGGTTATTCCCTACGCACTTGATTCAAAGGTAAGGTATGGATGTTGCGACCTAGTGGTCAAGTGATCGAAACAGCCTCTCAACATTCTCAAGGTAAGGCTGCGTAGTTCTCTCTCCCCCCCCCCCGGGGCGACCTCACACATGCAGGAGCCTCATGCACCGGGTACACCCTTTATAAGGGCTGTGCCCTACCAACAAATTAAGTAATGAAGATGAAGCTTCAGCTCAGTTGTCTGCGGATATAGGACTTTCTTCTATGTATTCAAGAGGTGCATCTGTGGTTTCGAGTGTGAATACTGTAGATTATAACCACACAGGTCAGAAGGATTCCTGATCATATCTTTTCCCTTTGTTGTTCTATTTTCCACCAAGTCCCATGGTTTGTGCTTCAATGATGGAGGGCTATTCTACCCTATCTGAAGTCTATCTCGTGGAAAATTTCACATTGTTTTCGTGAGGCAAATGTGGTTGCAGATTATTTGGCAAGGAAGGCTTCAAAATCAGGAATCACAGAAACCTCTGTGACATTCCCAAGTCATATTATGATGGAGATTGAAAATGATGCAATGGACAGGCATAGATTCAGATTCTGCTAGGGTGCTTCTTGCTTTCTCTGCTGATGGCCATGCCGAAGGTGGAGAGAGCAAGTTTCTCTAGCGGTTTCGGCCGTGTTTCCATTTTCTTTTACTGTTGATGTATTTTCCCCTTTTTTTTTAATAATAGCATCTTTTAGCAAAAAAAAAAAAAAAAAAAAAAAAAAAAAAAAAAAAAAAGCTCTGTTTTTCTGATGGCCATGCCAAACGTGAAGCCGGGTTTTGAAGTGGTATTGTATATCTCTTCCTTCATTTTATTAATTCAATTGCTGTCTTTTAGCCAAAAAAAAAAAAGAAGGAAAGAAAATAAGGAGAGAGCCAGAGACCCAAATAGGGAGAAGGAGAGGCAGAAAGGGAAACCTCTAGAGAGGGAGAGAGGTGTGTGTACTATCCTAAAAAGAAGGAATAAATGGAGAAGAAAAGAAAAAGAAAATTTAGGAGAAAAAAGAAAGGAGAGAGGGAACTGTGTGTTGCCTTGCAGTAAAAGAGAGAAGAAGATAAGACCCCAAGTTGGGTCTATCAATTGGACTTTAACCATTATTTGGCTATAGGATTTTAAATTGGTTTTATTATTTATAAATTGTAATTGGATATATGTATCGAAAGAATTTGTAACTATGAATGGAAAATGTTCAGGGTTAGATTTAGTTGGACTCTTTATCTGGAATAGAACCCTAAGGCATTGTTGTATGCTTGTATAGGTAGTAGTGCCCTGAAGTGAGAGAAACCCCAGCTGAAATTTTCGAGTTAATTGATTGACATGTACGTGGAGCTTGACATGGTCCACATATGTATTTATAAATATGTTTACTTATGTTATATAATTCCGAGAAATCAATTGTATTGTTGTTTGTTTGTGAAACATGTTGTAAAGTTCTATAGAACAAAAACTTGGGATTCAGGTCTAGCATTTATTTTCAATGACATAAATTGGGACTTTTTGCAGCACCCAAGATATAGATTTATTGGTGGTGGAGAATTAAAGTAACTGCTTTGTATTTGTTCCGTTTGGAGATGCTTGGATATATTCTCTGTACATATTTTCTCTTTCAATTCTATTTTGCTGACCATTACCAATTATATATATATATATATATATATAGACAGAGTTTTCTTAAAGAATATGAATTTGTGCTATGACCTCCGCCATATATTTTGACTTGAATCAATTATGAAATCAAGACCATTTATAAACTATTTGGGTTTGAATAGTTTTTTAAGGTTTTAAAATTTTTTTTATTCAAACAGCTGCTTTTTCGTTACATGTCTTTCAATTTTAATTGGAATGGATGTCTGAATTGAATTGTTATATGGTTTTATTTATTTATTTATTATTGAAATGGACGTCCAGATTGATTGGATCAGTCTCGGTTTAAACTTATCCTGAGTCTTGACCGTTCAAATACCAATCCACGGATTACAGTCACGACCAAATCCATAAATTCCTTATGAACGACATGGACTGTTAACCAAATGTCCCACACAATTTATGAAGGCTTCATAAGTCTGTAACAAGTAAATGCGACAATAGAGACTGAATTGTCTTCAAAAAACAAGATATCACCAGTTCTTCTCTATAAATTAGCAATCAAGATGACAACATAATGGTATCCATGTTATATATATATATATATATATATCGCATGACTCATTATAAGTTATAAGATATAAAAGGGTTGTTAATTTCTAATATTGATTTGAAATCGATCTAAATTGGAGCATATTGGAAAGATTTACCCCTACTTTTAATAAAAATCAAAATTTCAATATGTTTTACCCTAGGATCACACCAGTGTATCTGAATTGAAAAGGTCAAGATCAGGAATCATTCAAAGCGATTACCATTTCAATCTGGCGAATACTGACCGATCCAATCCCATCTTTTGAACCATGATGGCAACTGGTTGAGAAATTTATTACACTACCAATGTCTCCATGCAAGATTCCTTATCTCACCCTCTGTCTATCCACAAAATTCCAGTCAAGAACTGTCTGCAACTCTGCATCATATATTTGAGGACAGCATGGTCATTTGTGAATTGTGGCCTAGAGTTCTTCATACCTCTAAATATCCCTATTATTGGTTCTATGCCGTTAATGTAGTTTCTACATACCTATCATGGGGATGGGGGATGGGGGATGGGGGATGGATGGGTTTGGCAAAAAGATGGAACCGGTGGAAGGAAGGAAATTCGGAAATGGATTAATTGTGTGAAGTAGAAGACCAATGTTTCAATGCCATTGGTCTGCAGCCAGCCCCTCCTCGTCTACATCAAAGAATATATACAGAGAGCATTTAATGGACGACATGGACTGTTAACCAAAGCTCCCACACAGTTTATGAACGCTTCAAAAGTCTGCAACAAGTAAATGCGACAATAGAGAGGGAATTGCCTTCGTGTGTCATCGATATCATCACCTGCCCTCTCTATAAATTAGCAATCAAGATGACAACATAATGGTATGTATGTATGGTTGATTCACTGGACTTGAATTCTCCCATGGCTTACTACTCATCCACCCGTTCTTCTCCCACTACTTCTCCGACTCCATTAATGTCGTTTTTCTATCTTTGCCTTATCGTCTTATTCCTCTGTACTTCCTCTGCGTTTGGTAGTGGATTAGGGGTCTCTTCCTCTCAGTCGTCATCAAGTGAAACAGAGGCTCTACTCAAATGGAAAGCCACTCTCCAAAACTACTCTGTCCCTGCTCTCCGTTCTTGGAAGCTTACATCATCATCCTCAGCACCAATCCCCTGCTGCAACTGGTTTGGTATAACTTGTAACAAAGCCCGAACCAGCGTGGTTGAGATTAGCCTTCCAGGACTGGAGCTGCAAGGTACGCTTCACAACTTCACCTTCTCTTCTTTTCCCAATCTCCTTCGTCTCAATCTCAGTGGCAATGGACTCACAGGACCCATACCAGTGCATATTGGTAGCCTCTCCAAACTCCTCCTCCTTGATCTCTCCATTAATTATCTTTCCAGCGTTCTGCCCCCCTTAAGTAATTTAAGCAGCCTGCACTACTTAGACCTCTATGGCAATGAAATCAGTGGCACAATTCCTTTAGAAATAGGGAATATGAAAAGTCTGGTTGAGTTAGAAATAGGTTCGAATAAATTCACTGGTACGATCCCCCATGTCCTGGCTAATTTAAGCAACCTTCACTTCCTATACTTGCATACCAATGAACTCAGTGGTCCGATACCTTATGCAATGGGAAATCTAGAAAATTTGGTTGACATAGGCCTATCTGAAAACAGCCTCAGTGGTCCACTCCCTCATTCTCTGTCTAAATTGAGTAGACTAGAGACCCTCCATCTGTTTGACAATCAATTGTCTGGTCCAGTGCCTTCTGAAATCAGAGATATGAAAAATTTGGTTGAGTTGGATCTATCTCAAAAAAACCTCAGTGGTCCAATCCCTCATTCTCTGTCTAATTTAACTAGACTGGAGACCCTCTATTTTGATTCTAATCAATTATCTGGTCCTGTGCCTTCTGAAATCGGAGATATGAAAAATTTGGTTGAGTTGGATCTATTTCAAAACAACCTCAGTGGTCCAATCCCTCATTCTCTGTCTAATTTAACTAGACTAGAGACCCTCTATTTGCATGGCAATCAATTATCTGGTCCAATGCCTTCTGAAATTGGAGATATGAAAAATCTGGTTCACTTGGCAATACAAAAAAACAAATTCAGTGGTCCACTCCCTCATTCTCTGTCTAAATTGAGTAGACTAGAGACCCTCCATCTGTTTGACAATCAATTGTCTGGTCCAATGCCTTCTGAAATCAGAGATATGAAAAATTTGATTGATTTGGAGCTATCTCAAAACAACCTCAGTGGTCCAATCCCTCATTCTCTGTCTAATTTAACTAGACTAGAGACCCTCTATTTTGATTCTAATAAATTATCTGGTCCTGTGCCTTCTGAAATCGGAGATATGAAAAATTTGGTTGACTTGGATCTATCTCAAAACAACCTCAGTGGTCCAATCCCTCATTCTCTGTCTAATTTAACTAGACTAGAGACCCTCTATTTGCATGGCAATCAATTATCTGGTCCAATGCCTTCTGAAATTGGAGATATGAAAAATCTGGTTCACTTGGCACTACAAAAAAACAAATTCAGTGGTCCACTCCCTCATTCTCTGTCTAAATTGAGTAGACTAGAGACCCTCCATCTGTTTGACAATCAATTGTCTGGTCCAGTGCCTTCTGAAATCAGAGATATGAAAAATTTGATTGATTTGGAGCTATCTCAAAACAACCTCATTGGTCCAATCCCTCATTCTCTGTCTAATTTAACTAGACTAAAGACCCTCTATTTTGATTCTAATCAATTAACTGGTCCAATGCCTTCAGAAATCGGAGATATGAAAAATTTGGTTGACTTGGTGCTATCTTATAACAACCTTAGTGGTCCAATCCCTCATTCTCTGTCTAATTTAACTAGACTAGAGTTCCTCTATTTGGATTCGAATCAATTATCTGGTGCCATACCTCAAGACTTTGGTAGCCAAGCATCCATTGTAAAATTCCAATTGTCCGACAACGTCTTATCTGGAAGCTTACCACAACAAATATGCCAAGGACGATCACTTCAAAGATTAGTGGTTCAAAACAATAATCTTACGGGTCCTATTCCTGACTTCAGAAATTGCACAAGTTTAGTGAGAGTTAGACTTGAAAAAAACCTATTAGTAGGAAATATAACTGATAGTTTTGGTGTATATCCACATCTTTATTACATTGATATGAGTCACAATAGACTATATGGAGAGCTATCACCAAATTGGGGAAAATGTAAAAATTTGTCTGTTCTGAAGATTTCTGGAAATAATATTAGTGGGAAGATACCACTTGAGATTGGTCAGTTAACTCAACTTGGAGAACTTGATCTTTCTTCCAACAAACTTGCTGGAGAAATACCAAGGGAACTTGGTAACTTATCTACATTGCTCCTTTTGTATTTAAATGACAACAAGATTTCAGGGCATGTACCAGTTGAAATCGGCAAATTAATCAATTTGGATCATCTAGATCTATCGGCAAACTGCTTGATTGGATCAATCCCTACACAACTTGGTCAATGCTCCAAATTGTTGTCATTAAATTTGAGCTATAATTCATTGAATGGAAGCATTCCATCTCAAATTGGTGATCTTGTATCCCTACAAATTCAATTGGACCTTAGTCATAACTCAATCAGTGGACCGATACCACCTGAGCTTGGGAATTTGATGATGCTAGAAATTTTGAATCTATCCCATAATATGATCACAGGCTCAATACCTTTTTCTCTTGAAAATATGGTTAGCTTAGTATCTCTTGATCTATCCTACAATGAGTTAGAGGGTGTTGTTCCCAACACTAGGGTTTTTAGAAATGCTTCTTCACCTCAAGCATTTAGAAACAATAAAGGGCTATGTGGTGAACTCCAAGGTCTACTTCCCTGCAATCGATCTCTTACAAGCAAAGGAATGAAAAAAAATGGACACAAAGTTGTCATATCCATTGTTGCTTCTTTTATAGGAATTGTGCTCCTAATATTTGCAATTATCAGTGTTTTCTTCCTCTTGCGAAAGAAAGTGAAAAAGGAGAATATAGAACAAGCAAGAAGAAACCATGGAAATGTATTTTCAATATGGAATTTCGATGGAAAGATTGCTTATGAGGACATTATTCAAGCAACAGAGGATTTTGATGCCAAATATTGCATTGGAACTGGAACTTATGGGAGTGTTTACAAAGCAGTGCTACCTACAGGCCATGTAGTCGCCTTGAAGAAGTTTCATCCGTTGGAAGGTGAGATGATAGTTGATGATGAAAGCTTTGGGAATGAGATTCGTGTGTTAACAGAAATAAGGCATCGAAACATTGTCAAACTTTATGGATTCTGCTCTCATCCACGATGCATGTTTCTTGTTTATGAGTACATGAAAAAAGGAAGCATAGCACGTATCTTAAGCAATCAAGTAGAGGCTATTGAGTTTGATTGGCAGAAAAGAGTAAATGCCATCAAAAGTGTGGCCAATGCTTTGTCTTACTTGCATCATGATTGCATTCCCCCAATAATTCATCGGGATATTTCAAGCAAAAATATATTGCTAGACTTGGACCTTGAGGCTCATGTATCTGATTTTGGCATTGCAAGATTATTAAAGCCAGACTCATCTAATTGGACGTCACTTAAAGGAACTCATGGATATATTGCTCCAGGTATTTAAAATTTTCAATGCTATATACTATATTTTGTTGTTTGAGGTTTCTTTATTTTTACTGTAGTAGTTAAGACCTTCGATTTTTGCTGAATTGGGCTATTGAAGTAATTTTCATCTTAGTATTGAAAAAGGAAAAGATAAAGTGTTTGTATATCATACCTTCAATTCCAAGTGGAGGACAATTGTCATAGTTTGAAAAATATAACATTTGAACTTTGAAAGATTTAGTTCACAATCACCAAAACTTTGATTAAAAAAAATATATTTTTGTTTCTTTTAATTACAATCCTTTTGGAATAATAGGATGAATGTTGCTATAGCCTATTGTTATGGTATTTATATGTTACATTAGAAATTATTAAATTTTCCATCAGTAAATATCCTTTAGATTCTTTTTGACATAAGTTAATGCATTATATAATTTAGGATGAGTACAAAACATTTTATTTAAGTGAGTAATTTAATAAAAAAAACTAAAGGATATCATAAATTTCTTAAATACCCTTGAATTTCCAGGTGTCCCTAAATTAAAATGGGCAAAAACCTTATGCAAACTAAAGAAATATCATAAATATTGGGGGGGGGGGGGGAAGCAAAATAGAACAACGAAACTATTCATTTGTAAAGGAAAAGAAGCCCTAGTATATTTCATAAGCTACCCAAGTATACTTTGTAGTAAATTAATTTTGTTTTTCCAATTCTTTTACGGAAAATAAGTATCCCTAGCACTACTATTCTTTACTATTGAATTATAAACAAGATACAATATCTAAAAGAAAAGAAAAAAAAAAAAAAAGTAATGGCCAAAGTTTTAGGAGTCTAAGTTAATCAAGTCAAGATCTCAAAGAATATTTAAGGAGGGGTGGAGTGCCATATCCAGCCCTCTCATCAAACCCAAAATAAATCTTAGGTTACCTTCTGAATTTATTTAATCAAGACCAAAAAGTGAAAAAACATTTGGTGAGGGTTGTCAAGGGTACATACAACCATCCTCAAACATATAACCAACTCCCTGGATTTATTTATTTTTGGGAGAGGGGGGGGGGTGGTTGGGTTTGTTAGTAAGTTGATCAAACAGAACATTGAATAGGTAGTACTATCCATGGGTAATCTACTCTAGGGCCGCATCTCTACCATGTTGACCCAACATGCAATTAATATTAGCTTGCCAAAATTAATACATCATTTTGCTACGCTTTATATTTTAGGGCTAAAGACATATGGGATAAAGTTAACATAGGAGCTAGTAGATGATCATATAGACAACATATCTACAAATTTTTAGCACCACTAAAAATACCAGAATTTCTAGGTGGCCCTATCTTGGGAGTTTTTGACGCAGACCTTGTTTCAACTACATGACATGTCTATTGGGCCATTACTTTTGTGGGCAAGAGGACCTAAGGACTCCCACTCCTATTCGGAACCATATTTTTGATTCATGAAAAAATTTATCTACTGATATTAATTTGTACGTGAAAAATGTTTTACCTGTGCAAAACATATAAACGTAACATGGACTAACCCATGTCCAGCCAAGTGGCAAACAGTAAAGTGTTTTACTTTATATATATATATATATGTTAAAGGCCACAATGCTCAATAGTAATGGAGGAATATTGGGTATAAGTTTCTTCCAAAGTCATAGAGAGGAACGTCTCTATATGAGTCAGCCTTTTTAGCCATATACTCTATTGGACGGGTCTCAAATTTTATGGAGAGGTAGATCCCAAGTCTCTTGCCCACATTTGAAGTTTCAACCTCACAGAGTTGTCTCGTGGCAAAATGAATGATTAAATGTTTCATGATTACAAAGAAGGCGCATGGATACCAAGAGGGGCATGGAAAGGCGCATGGATACCAAGAAGGACATGGACTAAGATAAATAACTGAACGAAAAATGGTTTCTATGGGGCAGCATGGCCCTTGCGCCCAGACACAGGAGCGAAATGGCCACCTTGTCCACAATAAAATACAAAATGACGCCTTTTGATGGTTGCTTGCATGCTCCCATTGCCCCCCTATGCACGCGTAGGGGCCAAGCTCCCCATAGGAAACACATCCCCATGACCAAATTTGAGCTTAAAATTGATACTTGATGAGTCCAAACCTTGCTCTACCATTTTTATCATTTAAAATATATTGCAGTTCCTTGTTTCTATTTTAAAAGTCATTTGTTGTCCTATTTATACATTTTCACTTAGCCACTTTCTTTTCTTACCTTGCAGAGCTTGCATACACCATGGTGGTAACTGAGAAATGCGATGTATATAGTTTTGGAGTAGTGGCATTAGAAATAATTATGGGAAAGCATCCAGGGGAGCTCATCTCCTCTTTAACATCATCAGTTGGCCAAAAGATTCTACTAAGGGACATGTTAGACTCATGCCTTACCTTTCCATCAGATCAAAATGTTGCAAAGGATGTGGTTTCTATTGTGAGAATAGCAGTTGCATGTTTACGCAATCACCCAGAATCCCGCCCAAATATGCATCAAGTATCAAAAGGGCTACTTGTTCTCCAACCATCATTTGTGGAGCATATTCATACAATTACTATAGGTGACCTAGATGCTATTGAAATACAATAATTGTGACCGACGACCCATTTGACCAACAGGGGACTGACGTGATTTGTTTAAGACTGCACTCAAAATTAAACAATAAATCTCAAGGTTAGCATTTTGTCAATTGCATGGTTATCAATCCATTTCATTCCAAAATTGTATCATCCTTTTGGGATTTTGATAAGGATGGCACGG
>NC_056570.1:2132653-2169982 GCF_013358625.1 Macadamia integrifolia | reverse complement strand
TTTTTTTTGTGAATAATAAATGCATTAAAAGAAAGGGAGGAAATATACACAACCCCAAGGGAGAGATTAAATCCAATAAGGATGATAAAAGCCTAGAAAGGATTACAACTAAGGCCCAATGGGCTTGAAGATTCAAAAGTATGTCACAAACATGTCCATTACATCTCAAAAGCCCACATCGGCTTACAAACAAAACAAGGGAGCCCAATACAAGCAAGGGCAACCAAGTCAAATCCAAGTGTAAAACCCTAACAAACTATCTCTTGCCTTCATCTTTCCAGCTGCCAAGGGAGCACGGCCAAAAAGACGGTAGCCACGGCGGAGTGGCGTTGGTCTTGGGGAGGGCCACAACCAAGCGGATAGCTAGCCTAGCAAGGGTGACATCCATGACGGAGGGGTGCTAATCTTACGGAGGGCAACCACAACCAAGCAGATAGCTAGTCTAGCAAAGGTGACATCCATGACTGAGGGCCGCCAACCTTACGGAGGGCAATGACAAAACAGTTGCCAGCCGAGCATAGCAGGCAGCAAATCAGCGGTAGCCAAATGAGCCAGGTAGATCGGGTTGCTGGCCAAGTAGGGCTGGCGGAAAATGGCTACAGGCCATGTGGGTTGGCTGGTGACCATGCAATGGCGGAGCAAGCCAAGTGGAGCATGATTGCGACTGGCACGAGAGAAAAAAAAAAGGGGGGGCTGGAGGCGATAGGCTGCTGGCTGAGCAGGAATCCAAACTAGCCTAGGGGAGGACTTGCGGGGATGGAGGCTTACAAGGTTGGCGGCAATCTGTCGACCTTCTCACTGGGAAGTTCATCATCACCAAGGTAATCTCAACTACATGCGAATCAATATTTGCCTCCCACTAAATGCTGACATTTTAAGGCTGTTGCTTTCTAGCTAAAAATATCTCGAGTGTTGATGATGTCATTTATTTTCTACATGAAAAATTAAAATTATGATTTTCCAGCAAAGCAGGGTAAGACTCTATGCATTATGAACCTTTCCAAACCCTGCAATGGTGAGAATCTTGTGCACTAGATATGCCCTTTTAACATGGAAAATCAAAATTCTCGTAATTCTGTTGAACCAGTTACTTGAACTAAGGTCCTACAAGTTTGGTTTGATTGATTAGAATTTTTTCTACTTTCTCTCTCCTCTTAATTGCTAGGTCTTCTGAGCCTTGGCAATATCTCATGCCATATTTGAGGTGAAAAAATGATTCCCTTAGGGTTTTAAAATTTTGTTATCTTAGCCTTGGCAATATCTCCTTTGGCACCAAGCAGTTTTTCTGTTGGTTTGCAATATCTCGTGTTTTATTAGAGTAAAAATTTATCAACAGTTTGAGATGATCGATTGTTGGTTTGTTGGAAGAATGATTCAGTGTATTTGTGGTGTACCAAAAATTAGTAAAGCCATGTGGTCATATCAGTTTGTCATATTGATAAGAGCTATGTTTTGAAGTGCAAACCAGATATTCCATTCGACAGTACAATTATAGTTTTACATCTTTGATTTCTTGATTTTTTTTATCCCCTCACTCTGCAGGAGCTGTAAGCAGTTTTGTAAGTGATCAGTATGTCAGAATCCCAAAATGAGCAATTAAAGCTTGGGAGGGGGGTTGGACAAGCTATGCTCTAGACATTTCATTCCTCATAGCAGGGAATATCAGCGGCACTTTCAGCTTTCTGGCCGCTGCCCATCTGCTGGAAGTGCCTAACATTATTCATATATTCTGGGCTTGATGCTGTGGTTGTCCTATGAGCTTCTTGTGGTCACTCAATTTTGTGTGTGGGAATTAAGGAGGTACCGTATCAATAATTATTTTCCTATCTGTGAAAATTTAATTTCCATTTTAAGCTTTCAATTCAAACACTTTGCCATTCATGACAACAGCAAAAATCTGTGTCAAGGGTTTTGTCATAATAGTGTTGGAAGGAAGGGGGCACACAAGAGTTAAGGCTTCCTAAGAGTCCTCTTTCACCCATACACTAAAGGTTAGGCGGTGAAGACTTCTTTGGAGATCTGCATATGGAATTTGTATCGGAGTAGGTTACTAACTCACCTCTATCTCTCTCTCTCTTTGTTTCTATATGGAAGGTGGGGGAGTGAGAGTAATGTATAAAGGTAAATCTATTTCTGATTCTCAAACCATGAGGCGAAGTTTTCTTGTGAAATCTATTTTCACTCTAGTTTTTTCCTAAGGATGCAAGAGGGGGGTGAAAAGGAAGCGAATTAACTCTTTCGTATTGGGTTGTGGCATGACAGCATTCTCTCTATCAAAGAAAGAAAGAAAGGTACTAAGACTTTTCTGTATTTTGGAATAACATGTTTGAAGTTGAGAGTACTATAATTTTGTGAATCCACCTTTGTTTGGTAAGTTGCTTTGTAATCCAATATGTAATTTTTCTCTTGATGTTTTGGTAGCCTCTATATTGTCTAGAGAGGAGATCTTGTAACCCCTTAATTATTATAGTGAAATTTTTTACCTGGACAAGGTCCCGTGGTTTTTTCCCTTTCGTCTTGGAAGGGTTTTCCACGTTAAAATAGGTGTGCTTTGTAATTTGAGTTGATTTGTTTCAGCATTATTACTTTATACATATTTTTGTTATCGTTGTGGATCTTCATTAACTTGTGCACAAGTGGCAAACAGTTATTTTTTCTAAGAAATAGTTAGTGCATGTATGGGTTTTCAGACTAGCTGGGTAGGATATGAAGTTTCCTAATGGGTAATGACTCATTGTGAGCTCCACACTTGGTTTTATATTGTAGTTTTCTTTTCATAGCAGCATAGTAGAATATTTGATCTTGAAAAGAAGATAAATAACTGTGTATTTTGCAAGCTATTCATGTTCTGATATTCCATTTATTGTATCTTCTTGCTTGGCATTTTCTCATAATCTTGATTTTTAGTTCCTAAATTTAAATTTAAGGTTCTTCGGTCAAATATTTTCCTAATCCCAATGTAATTACTTCCTTTTCCATTTCAACAAGATTAGTATCTTGTTGGTTGTGCTAAATGTTCCTGAATTCGGCTAGCAATGTGCATGTAATTACAAATTGGTTCAATTATGCATTTTTTTCCATCAATTTATTAATGTCACAACTAATATCCTTCATTAACATTTAAATAGAAAGATATTGAAGAGAAATGTAGTGGCTATATGTCCTGATCATGAGCATACATATATATATATATATACACAAGTAAGAAATACACATTCAAATGCACATGGGAACATATGATTATAAATGTTGGACCAAGGTTGCAGTTATATGGAAAGGAGACTTTACCACCAAGCCAAGGGTGAAACCCCCCGAAAAGCATAAGAATATGATCTATTAGACCTTTGTAGTGAGTTTACTTTTCATGAATGAATAGAATTAAGAGAATATTTGAAAACTAAGCCGAACCTGTTGAACCAAAATTTTAGTTACCAAGACAGTAGAGCAGCTGCTATTTTATTTTATTTTATTTTTTTGCTAAAGTGCCAAAAAATTTATTGAGAAAAAAGAAAAACAAGATTACAATGATTTAAAATCCCCCACTTTCAGCATTGCCATTCGCAGGGAAAAAAAATCTAATCACAACTAAAACGAAATCTAGGTCTTGCATTAGCATCATTAGCAAGCTCACAATTGATGCTAGGCGGAAAAGAAATATTTAAAGAGAATTCCCCAGATTTTGCTGTTTTTCTAGCTAGAAAGTCTGCCACTCCATTTGCTTCTTGAAAGCACTGTGAAATTATCCACGATATATATGCTAAGAAATCCTGACATGTTACTAATCTTGCTGAGCATACCAAGGAATTGATCGAGCTTGAATTTCCATGACAACTGCTGCCGAGTTAGATTCGACCTTCAATTCCTTAGCCAATATGATTCCTTCAAGGAGAGCACTGAATTCTACAAAATAATTCATCTGAACTAGAAAGAATTCCTGAAATTATCTCACACAGGAACCCCTATGATCTCTAAGCACACCACCTGTACCAACTCGGCCTGGATTACACAAAGAACATCCATCTACATGAGAAAAATATTTTAGGACATAAGCAGATCCAACACTGACAATAGATAGGCCCTGTTTGTTTTTCATACATCCCCAAATGCATATTGTACTACAGCAATTCTCAGATAGTCCTATAGCATAGAGAGTGGAGTTGTTCTAGAGAATTAAACCTGCTATGACCACAAGTCACAAATAAAACCTGCAAACTTTGATTCTATTAACTACCCCATAGACATAACTGCAACTCTAGAATATCTGTTGGGTTCTGCAATGGCAACCAGCAGCTAACATGTTTATAATTAGTTGAGAAACCCCAGCTATTAAACCTATTAGGAATAAAAGTCAATCCTAACACAAAATTGGGTTGGTTTTCAGTTGAGCCACCTTTCCCTACCCTTGGTAGTGTTACAATTGTACAAATTCATCCTTAGATGAGTACTCAGTGAGTCATTTCAGCTCAAAAATCCAACCATAAGTCTAGTTGGTCTGTTCCGATCCAGGTTCAAGTTCACACACACTAATGTCCTAACAGCTTCATAAACGTTGGTCTCTGTTAGCAACCCAATATGTCACTTATTTATTGGTGATTACAATTAAATAACTACAGCTTTTGAATGGGTCAACTCCGCTCGATCCCAAATGAAAGATTATGGTGAGAAATACATCATAACATAGTAAACCGAAATCGTTTACTAAATGGTCACAGTTTCAGAAAGTGGAACCATTTAGTAAATGGTGCGGTTATGGTTTTAGTCAAATAAATGTGAACCGAACCGATCCGTACCGTTTAAACCGAAACCGAACCGATTAACACCCTTAGTTAAAATCGTCTGCAATTCAGATCTGGTACAATTCCGTGAAATACCACCTTCAGGGGATGACACGTGACTGATACCAATGCAACGGTCCAAATCTGGTACAACTAATAAAACCTTAAATCAGTGAAGAGTCATTTAAATCAGATCTGGACCGTTGCATTGGTATCAGCCACATGTCACCCCCTGAAGGTGGTATTTCACGGAATTGTACCAAATCCAAATTGTAGACGATTTTTTTCCCATCTGAGGTTGTCTCTACCAACCTCCGTTAAATTCCCATGCCACATACGATTTTGATCCGTAAGGTTATGCCCATAGGAGAATATCTTACGATTGGGAATTGAAAGGGGAAGGAGGTAAAAGAGTCATTTAACATGAACTTCTAACAGAGTTAATAGCATAGGATGCAGTTGTAATTTCAAACTTCATAGGTGGTCTAAGTGTTCAGTACCATTTGCCACTATTAATTTTTCTAAGTTTTTTTCTTGATAAGTGCAGGGATGGAGAAGGAAAGAGGATGAGAAGGGTTTTGCTTCTCTCAAACACACGGTGGAGGCAAATGGTACTGAGGGGTTAGTGTAAAATAGGATGGAGTTATGTGCGTTTTAGTCAAAAGGATAAAATCATCATCTTAAAGCCTCACTTAACAAAGACTGACGATAGGAGGTGTGAACATATTTTGAAATTAGACAGGGGATGTTTCTCTAATAGTGACATTCTCTAGGGGGTGGTGCAGGTGGCACTGTAAATTTTCCTGATGATTATTTTGAAATTAGAGGAAGAAATCATTTTGTTGACTTGGTGCAGGAACCTTATTTTATTTATTTATTTATTTGGAATTTCAAAAACTAGATATCAACTGGCCTCTCTATAAATTAGCAATCAAGAGGACAACATAATGGTATGTATGTATGATTGATTCACTCACTGCAAACAACATACATACAGTACCGAACCCATGGCTTACTACTCATCTACCCGTTCTTCTCGCAGTACTTCTCCGACTCCATTAATGTCGTTTTTCTGTCTTTGCCTTATCATCTTATTCCTCAGTACTTCCTCTGCGTTTGGTAGTGGATTAGGGGTTTCTTCCTCTCAGTCGTCATCAAGTGAAGCAGAGGCTCTACTCAAATGGAAAGCCACTCTCCAAAACTACTCTGTGCCTGCTCTCCGATCTTGGGTCTAATGGAAAATTGTACCTTATGTTCATCATTTTGCTGGCGATTCGTTGCCTTCTCTAGCAGTTAGGCTAAGGCATTGAGCTGGCCACATCCCAACTTTATATACAATATGTCTATCTCACTCTATCTATATTAAAATATATATCATTATTGACGCAACAAATTCATAATTTATACCATGCATATCATCACACTTATGTTTTTTTAAGTCCACATATTTTTAGTTCACCGGTATACACCACTGATCACCTCCACCCGACATTCACCCCAATTGTGATTTATGATAAGAGTTAATTAGTTCCAATCCAGCTCAGTCTAGCCCAACCCAATTAAGGTCAATTGGAGTCAGGTCGTATTGGATTGATCTATCAACAGGGTTTGGCCTAGGTTGAGATATCCAAAATTAAGAGAAAACCCCAGCCCAATTACCCCAATAGCAAGGGCCATGTTGTGAGGTCTTACATAGGCTCGGGTGTACTGGGTCTATCCAAAGGGTGAGCAGGGGATTCTCATTACCCTTTTACTTAATATTTGCCACTTTATCTTGTCCCACTGCTGGGTATGTCACTCTTTCTCTCCTTCCCTCCCTCTTGAAGATGATCCCAATGACCCTTTTATTCTAATCCCCCTTCTCCCTATTAATTGAGTTGCTAGATCTAAAAAGACTAGTGACATGCCCAATCCTCTTCCCTTTATAAAAATAATATTTTACTAAAAATGCTTGGGCTAACACTCGGCGTAGTGGACGAACATGCTTGGACTTCAGCTCCGTTCACCTACTAACATAAAATACAAGAGAACCTTGTTATATATATTTATTTTGGGGATGTGGGGACAAAGGATTATAAAGGATGGATAAGCTGAGGAACAAGATGCTTGAAATCGAGACCTCTTGAGAGCCTAGACTCTATTACACCAAGCTCCACCCAACTGCTATCACAATTGTCCACTTTGTAATGTTTACATACTAGAAGATCCCATCTCTACCAAATTGTCCTGATATGTATTTAATGTTTACATTGTATTTGTTTCCGTTAAACTAAGCTTGCCAAAATTAAAATATTATTTTTACATATCATTGTGGACAAGTGGATTTAGGTACCTCACTCCTATATAGAATTGTATGTTGACACATGATGAAATTTATCTTCTAATGTGAGGAGTGTCAAAAGTCACAATGCTCATTAAGTAATGGAGGATTATTGGGCACCAATTTCCTCCAAATCCATTGAGAGCAGCATTCTGCATGAGCCACCCTTTTTTAGCAAGGTGCCCAATTGGATTGGACCGAAATTTTGTGGAGAAGTAGACACCCCAAGATCCTTTATTCACATATTAAGTTTCAGGCTTTCATGAAGTTTGCCTAGTGACAAAATAAAGCAACAAAAGATTTATGATGACAGAGAAGGCACATGAACTACCAAAAGTTAGGTGCATGGACATAGAGAAAATAACCAAATTTGAGCTTTAAAATTGACACCTAATTAATCTTGACCATGCTCTACCATATCCATCATTTAAAAAATACTATAGAAAATTGTTTATATTCTTGAATTTTTATGTTCTCTTGCTCCTACATTTTTGCAAATCCCCTTTCTTTATCCCTCTGCAGAGCTTGCATACACTATGGTATTAACTAAGAAGTGTGATGTATATAGTTTCGGAGTAGTGGCATTAGAAACAATCATGGGAAGGCATCCAGGGGAGCTCATTTCATCTTTAACAACACTTGTTGGCCAAAAGATGCTATTAAGGGACCTGTTAGACCCATGCCTCACCTTTCCATCAGATCAAAAGGTTGCAAAGGAGGTTGTTTCTATTGTGACAGTGGCACTTGCATGTTTACATGATCACCCACAATCCCGTCCAACTATGCATCAAGTATCACAAGAGCTACTTATTGTCCGACCATCATTTGTGGAGGACTTTGATACAATTACTCTGGGTGACCTAAATGATAATATTGAAATACAATAATTGAATGAATCAATTCAGAGGTATCTACGAAATTATTTTTGTTATGTATTGTATTATTAATCTATCATTTTTCAAACTTGAATTTGATTGAGTGATTTCACTACAGTTATCAACCATCTAGGCTCATCCTATTCGTGGAGATTCACTTATCAAGCTCCCACTCTTGCGCATGGGAGAGTAAAGGAGAGTCCTCTCAATTCTTATGCTATCTTCAAACAGGTTAGTGCTGCTTTTGGAGCTTAGGATGACCTCAGCTTGGGTAGCAAATGTTTTATTGATCACACAAATTTGGAAAGAAGTCAGGTGTCTCTTAATTTCTTCAAAATTTTGGACAGAATCTTATTTAAATGTCACTCAAGCATGTCTTTAATTTGTTGCATACTATTGTAACTCATGGGACTCTTGGATTGCATCTTGAGACCTCAAACTACTTGTCTTAAACCCGTCATCATTTTTTATTTTTTATTGGGTAAGGCTCCTCGCAGATGGTTACCTCAAGAGCAGTGTGGAGGTTGATTCTTCAACTGCTTTTTAATAGGTCATACAAGTGGGACTGCAGGTACCACACATGTTGGGGTGCTAGGGCAGGGGCAACGGAGGTAGTGGCGGTAGGTGTTGGGGACCAGGGATTCGGGTAGGTTTTTTTTATTATTATTTTTTTAAATATAAATATATTTTACTTTTATTGGTAGTAAATGTAAGTCGCCACTAAAAACAAAAAAAAATTAAAAAGTCAAATGAAATTCCGATAGGGGTAAATTTGGAATTTCATTGGATACAATAAAATCATAAATTTGATGAACTAAATAGGGGTAAAATAGGTAATTCACTGTTGAAGGGTACCAAGAATCAGAAAATAACAATGATATCTCTCTATTCGTTCAAAGAAGAATAAAAGGGGGTAAGATGGGGATTTTCCTTCATTGTGTAGATTGTAAATATATTGATCCAATTGAGGGCATAAAGGTCAATGTACATTGGGTTGGGGTTACCAAAACACTTTATTTGCATTAATATGCAACGATTAAGCTGGGAGTTGTGAGGGTCATTTTAGACTTTTCTCATATTCAAAATTTTGAGTATAAAGGAAGGGTATAGCTTCCATTCTGTTTTTGTGTGCTGGAGATTTATTGTTATTATACTTAGGAATTTTATATTGTTGAAGAAGTGCTATTTGATCATTTGATCGTCGCCCATGAGGGCATAACCATATTCTTATCTCAGTTTTGCGTTGTGACATGCTATATAGAGTATGGTTATTTCCATGATTAGACAAGAATTAGGTTTCCCAATTAGAATTCAAGTCTAAAATTAGAGATGATTACTTTGACCATTATGTAATGGTCATTGGGATAAAAATAGGGAATATTGATCAAATGTTCCTACAAAAAAATTTCCATTGTGTCTTCGAAGTTGTGGTGGATGGCACAACCATGACTTAGCAAGTGAAATAGACAAAGGGAGATATGTAAAAGGGCTTTTGGGGATGGTTTCCTTTCTCATATGTTGAGTTGTTTGAGAGCGGATCCACTCTTGTACAGAACTGATCTACACAGATGGAATCCACCCAAGTCCATCTTTGTGAATCAGACCATACAAGAATAATTATCGTATGAAAACCTGATCCACACCTCTTGTCTACCATGTAGAAGGCATTCTCCAAGATTCTATTGACCAGTAAATCTATTGACGCCTTGGCCTCATACAACACGAAGATAAATCAGCCTGTGCTCTCCAATACATTTGAGGGCAAATTGGTAGATCCAACAGGCCTAGTTACTTGTAAAGGGTTAGATGTAAAATGAAATTCTCTTTCTACCCTCTAACTCAATTGGTCCTAGTGATTT
Source organism: Macadamia integrifolia (assembly GCF_013358625.1). Lineage (NCBI taxonomy): Eukaryota > Viridiplantae > Streptophyta > Magnoliopsida > Proteales > Proteaceae > Macadamia > Macadamia integrifolia. The sequence goes on along the minus strand of NC_056570.1, from coordinate 2,160,153 downwards.
CAGGCAATAAATACTATCATATGTAAAATTACATCTTTCCCCATATGTTAAAAGTGAAACTCAGTTGTATGAAGGGGCATATGATGTCTAGTTACAACTTTTTTTTGTAACCTGCTTGGTTACAAATTGGTAGACCCTTTAGATCTTCCATCAATATTACAAAAGAGAGTAATTATGTAAAGAATGTGGTATTCCTTTTTTTTTTTTGCTCCAAAATTTTCTAGGGAGCACCTCCACTACCAAGGTTCCCCTCACTCCCCCCGTAAGTCCGACGAACCGTTTGCAGTTTTCATTGCGCAGGGCTTGAGAGGTGCCTCTTCATCTAAATCTATGGCTGACCTGGTCCTAGTGGATAAAGGTCCGTCTTCTGAAACAGTGCACACGAACTGGAAGTTTGAGAAGCAGCTTGTACAAAGAATTTGGTATACCTAAACTTTCACAAATGGTTCAAGATTTGGAAAACAATCTATTTAAAAAATGTTCAGCATAGGTTGCTGGTTTATTTTTTCAACGTTTTGTTAGGCTACGTTTGGTAGTCATTCAGAAAAACGTTTCTGATGTTTTTCCTCTCTATGGGAACAAAAAAATGGAATAAAGTGTTTGGTGTCAACTTAGTGTTTTTCAATTTTTTGAAAAAAAAAATAAAATCTAGAAACATAAAATGATGGAACGACAAAACCTTGTTCCGTCATTTTGGTTTCGTTTCAAATACAAAAAAAAGTGAAGAACTAGGGAAATCGTTCCTGAAACAGGTTCACCAAACACCATTTTTTTTGTTTTTTTTAAAACAGCATTTTGACACAAAAATTGAAAATTCTGTTTTTGACACAAAAGGTCTTTGGAACTGAATGACTATCAAGAGCAGCCTTATACGAAAAGTCTTTCATGTGGCCCTTCTTATGGAAAATAAAACTGTTTGGTCGTTTACTTCATGAACCGACTTAAAAAAATCATCCATAACATTTGAGAAAACAAGACACTAATTCCAACTTTTATGTGAAATTATATTATTTTCTCCAATGTTAAAAGCTAAAACCAATTATGTTGAATGGAGCTACAAATATAGAACCTTTTAAAATGTACTACATGTGTACCTTTAGCCTGGGGTTTGAGGTTTACTCTCCCCCTTTAATTCTCTTTCAATTGAAATTTTTATGAATTTAATTAGTCCTTGTAAGTCATATTTCATTTTGGAATAAATTTCGACTTGAATTTTAGCATGAAATTTAAAGGAGGAAGAAGTTTAATTTCTTCTGCTGAAAGGAAGAAGTTTAATTTCTTTTGCTGAAAGAAAGAAGTTTAGTTTAATATGAGAGAGATGAATAAAGGATTGGGTCAATTTTATTGGGTGGATGCTGGTTGTGTTTTCATGTTTTTGTTGATCCATGGGTTACCAATTTGAACAGGAAAATAGGAAAAATTACATATTTACTCATTTTTGGATTTTCTTTTACAAAATTATCCTCCCAAAGTTTTAGTTAACAAAAATACCCAAAATCAGGTTTGGACAAAACAGTGATTCTTCTCATCTGTTACATACAATCAGGTATTTTTGTTAGCTGTAACTTTGAGTGGGTAATTTTGTAAACCCAAACTGGATTTTGGGTATTTTTATTATTTAAAATTTTGGGTGTGTAATTTTATAAACCCAAACCTCATTTTAGGTATTTTGTAAATTGAAATTTTGACATAATTTTGTTAGCCCATTCATTAAAATAACATATTTTTTCATAATTTTGTATTTAATATGTATGTTAAACGAATCAAAACTGACCCAATAACAAAACGATATGAACCCAAAAATATACCAAATTGAAACCAAACTCTCTTCATTGGTTTCGTTTTGGATTCCCTATTTCCACATTGAAATTGATTCAATACAAACCGAAACTGACTGATTGACACCCTTTCCTCTCCCCAACAATTTCTATCCCTCATCACCTCCAAAATGGAATTCTCTCCCACGAATCCATGATTTAGGCCTATTAGACATGGGCACATGATCAGTCTCTGGGCGCTGGTTCTCTCTATCTCTCCTGAAAGAGTTTCAATACCCATGAACTCAATATTTAGATCAGTCTTCATTCATTATTTGAATCATATTTGTTTTGGATCTAACGGAAAGATGGTGCAGATCTAATTAATCCCCAATAAATACGATATGCGGGGGCTTTTTCTTTGTTTTCTTTTTTGAATCTCGATTGTATGACAATCAATTATGTGGCCCATTGCCTTTTGAAATCGGAGAAATGAAAAATCTGATTGCGATGGAGGTGTCTCAAAACAAACTCAGAGGTCCAATCCCACATTCTCTGGCTAATTTAAGTAGACTAGAGAACCTTTATTTGTATTCAAATCAATTATCTGGTCTTGTACCTTTTGAAATTGGAGATATAAAAAATCTGATTGACTTGGAGCTATCTCATAACAATATCAGTGGTCCAATCCCTTATTCTCTGTCTAATTTAACTAGACTAGAGACCTTCTATCTCTACGATAATCATTTATCTGGTCTGGTGCCTTCTCAAATCGGAGATATGAAAAATCTGATTGACTTAGAGCTATCTCATAACAGATTCAATAGTCTAATCCCTCATTCTCTGTCTAATTTAAGTAGACTAGAGACCCTCTATTTGCATTCAAATCAATTATCTGATCCCCTGTACCTTCTGAAATCAAAGATATGAAAATTTTGATTGACTTGAAACTATCTCAAAACAAATTCAGTGGTCGAATCCCTCATTCTCTGTCTAATTTAAGTAGACTAGACAGCCTCTGTCTGTTTGACAATCAATTATCTGGTCCAGTGCCTTCTGAAATCGGAGATATGAAAAATCTGATTGACTTGGAGCTATCTCATAATAAACTCAGTGGTCCTATCCCTTCATTCTCTGACTAATTTAAGTAGACTAGAGTTCCTCTATTTGGATTCAAATCAATTATATGGTGCCATACCTCAAGACTTTGGCAGCCAAGCATCAATTGTAGAACTCCAATTGTCCGGAAGCTTACCGCAACAAATATGCCAAGGACAATCACTTCAAAATTTATCAATTGGGAACAATAATCTCATGGGTCCTATTCCTGACTTTAGAAATTGCACAAGTTTAATGAGAGTTCGACTCGACAATAACTGATTAGTAGGAAATATAACTGACAGTTTTTGTATGCATCCACATCTTTATTACATTGATATGATTCATAACAGACTATATGGAGAGCTGTCACCAAATTGGGGAATATGTAAGAATTGTTAGTTCTGAAGATTTCTAGAAATAATATTAGTGGGAAGATACCACATGAGGTTGGTCAGTTAACTCAACTTGGACAACTTGATCTTTCTTCCGACAAACTTGCTGGAGAAATACCAAGAGAACTTGGTAACTTATCTACATTGTTCCTTCTGTATTTACATGACAACCAGATTTCAGGGCATGTACCAATTGAAATCGGCAAATTAATCAATTTGGACCATCTAGATTTATTGGCAAATTGGCTGATTGGATCAATCCCAACACAACTTGGTCAGTGCTCCAAATTGTTGTCATTAAATTTGAGCTGGAATTCATTGAATGGAAGCATTCCATCTGAAATTGGTGATCTTGTATCCCTACAAGTTCAATTGGACCTTAGTCATAACTCAATCAATGGACCGATAGCACCAGAGCTTGGAAAATTGATAATGTTGGAAATTTTGAATCTATCACACAATAGGATCATAGGCTCAATACCTCTTTCTCTTGAAGACATGGGTAGCTTAGTATCTTTTGATTTCTCCTACAATGAGTTGGAGGGTGTTGTTCCTAACAACAAAGTTTTCAGGAATGCTTCACTACAAGCATTTAGAAACAATGCTTGGTAGGACCTGATTATTCTTTAACTCATCTTCTTCGATTGTATGTTGGTAACATACTGCTGGCTGAATAACGAAAATTTGGATGGCTGAGGTGAGTGAAACGGTGCTTGGCGATGGTCATGGAGGTTGGCTTTCAGATCGAGGAAGACAATCTCTTCTCACAGACTTCTGGAAATCAACGGAACAAATGCCTGTGGGATCTGTGGCTGGTCCAAATCCTACTCCTGTCTCTGCCCCGCTTGCCCCTAAGGAGAAAGCCTCTTATTCTACGATCGTGGGAGGAGCTCTTCCTGTTATTGATGACCTGCCTGATCCTGTTCAGGTTGGCTCCCTAACTACAATCCTCATCCCGCAAGAGGCTTATGAATAAAGCCTCAAAAAATTTAAGTTTGCTCTCATTGGGAGAATGAATTTTAAATATATTTCCATGGATGATATAAGATGAGAGGCCAAAGAATCCTGGCTTTTGAAGGGAAGATTTACCTTTGCCCCGATGGGGAAAGGTTTTTTTCCTTTTACAGTTCGAATCGGAGGTAGACATGGTGGCCATATGGAAGAGGAATTCTGTCCACGTTGGATCTCAATTGATCAGTTTCCAGAGATGGAGGAGGGACTTTAATGTCAATGATAAACAACCTGTTACGAAGATGGTCTAGATCCGCTTCCCAGACTTACCACTAGAGTATTGGCATGAGAAGATATTGCTCACAATGACGAAGGCAGTTGGTAGACCGATGGCAATTGACCAGCGAACTCGTGCAACATCCATGGGAGGCTACGCCAGAGTCATGGTCGAATTGGCTGTGGGTGACAAGAGGGTTGAAGAAATTCAGGTGGGAAGGAAACAGCCCGGAACTGATGTTCGTTTCTGATTCTCTCAAGTAATAGTCTATGAAGATAGCCTCGTCGATGTTGATATTGTAAGAAGGTCGATCACAGCATTCATCAATGTCATGACAGAAAACATGTAGATCCTCAGTCTCGCAAAGAGAAGGGTGTCCCTGGAGCAGTATTCGCTGATGAGGGTGGTGACTGCAATGATGCTTCCTCTGAACCGGTGGTGGAGGCGGTGTATGGTGGTGGAGACTTCAACGGTGGTGGAGGCGGCAATGATGGTGGAGATGGCATTGATTTGTCAAATCAGAGAGAAGATCGGGGAAGATCAACTTCCCATTCTCGCTCAGGATCTCCTTTCATATTAGGAGACAATAACGTCTCTCAAGTGTGGGAAGTAGAGGCAGACAAGACTCCTTCCAGGAATGGATCCTTGGAGATCGTTATCCCCTTTCAACAGGGAGTCGAAGACTCAGCAATAAGAGACGCTGAATTGGAGAACCATTCGGTTACTCAATATTCTGCAGATTCCGTCCAACTTGGGAATCTGCAAATGTTGAGCGTCAAATAACAAATATCGTACCAAGTTCTGTCCAGGGGCATTGATCGTGCCGATGAGTTGGCCTTTCAAGCATCCCAAAGGGGAATCGCTGCAGCAGGTACCTGCAGGAAGGACAACGCAACAACAATTGCTAAGCAGACAAGGTCTGATCGGTTGGCAAATGTGTCAAAGTGATTAGGAAGGTATTTTTCTGGAATGTCAGGGGGTTTAAGAAGGCCGTAGCCCGAATGGCCTTCAGAAGAATTGTTACAGTTGATAATCCTGATGTAATTTGTTTAGAAGAGCCTATGGTTGACTCTACTGCGTTTCGTGCATTATTTTTTAATAAGATTGGGTTTGAGGCTGATATGATTCACAACAATAGAGAGGATAAGGTTCCCAACCTCTGGATGATGTGGAAGAGAGGGTTGACAAAGCCTTCTATTGTGTCTGAATCAGACCAACATCTTACTGTTAAGGTTGTCTGGAATGCCATTTCTATTTTATTGTCTGTCTTCCATGCCAGCAGTTTTAGGGTGAAGCAAAGGGAATTATGGCTTGAGCTTGCATTAACTCCCGTTGTGGTTGATCTTTGTCTAGTAGTTGGAGATTTCAATGCTAGGCTCGCATCTCATGAAAAGCGGGGTCCAGGGGCTTTCAGCCTGGGTTGGCGGCTGAATTCGAAGCTATGATTGACTCTTGTTCTCTCATTCAAATACCCTCCCAAGGGCCAAAGTTCACTTGGTATAATAATAGGAGAAGAGGGAATGTGGCTGCTGTTTTGGATAGGGGCTTATGCAATGAAGCATGGCTCAACCACTTTCTTGATTGCGCTCAAACCGTGCTCCAGCATGATTTCTCAGATCATTGCCCTATTTTGGTTGTCTCTGAGGCTTGTCCTAAGCCAGGTAACTGCCCTTTTCGAATACATAAATTTTGGATTGAGGAATCCTCTTTGTTTCAGCTTGTTCATGATGCGTGGTCTCAAAATGTCTATGGTACACCTACTTTTATCTTAGCGCATAAGCTTAAAAGGCTTAAGCCTATTATTAGAGCTTGGGCTAGGCAGACCTTCCCAAATTTTGATCTGGAGTTGGTTCAAACAAATGACGCACTAGATGGGATCTAGAGTCAAATTGAAGCTTCAGGGATGAATAATGAACTATTTGGGAAGGAAGCGGATGCTAAAACAACCTACTTAAATGCCTTAAAAAATCATGAAAAGCTATGAGCGGAGAAAACTTGCATTACATGGCTCAAGCATGGTGGTCGGAATTCAAAATTTTTTCACCTTTATGCTAAGATTAGAAGGGCAAGAAACACCATAAGAATGTTGCAAAAACCTAATGGGTCCAAGATTTGTGACAGAGAAGGGATCGCAAGCTATATGATCGATTACTTTCAATCTTTTCATAGGGTGTCGCCGGTCTCTGAGCACTTGGATTTGCTTGACTCTATCCCTGCTTTAGTTGATGAGGTAGACCTACTCTCTTTAGATGCCATTCCGGGTCCGATTGAAATTAAAAAGGATGTTTGGGACCTTGATCTGGATAGCTCCCCTGGTCCTGATGGCTTCCCTGGGTATTTTTTCCGGCATTGCTGGGAGGTGGTAGAAGGTGATTTTGTTAGAGTGGTCAAAGAATTCTTCCTCTCAGGCACCATGCCCCCTATAAATAATAATTTTCTAGCTTTGATTCCTACAGTCGCTGGAGCCATCTCATTTGACAAATTCTGGCCTTTATGTATTGGGAATTTTGTTTGCAAAGTTATATCTAAAATCCTAGCTACAAGAATGTCATTTTTGCTGCCAAGACTGATTTCAGATGAGCATGGGGAATTTCAAAGAGGAAAAATGATTCACACAAACATCGGTTTGGCGTCAGAGCTAGCAAATATTATGTTTTCAGCCACTAGAGGAGGATGTTTGGGAATAAAAATTGATGTTCAGAAGGCATTCGATACTATTTCTTGGGATTTTTTACTGCTAGTGTTGAAGGGTTATGGGTTCTCTGATAGATGGGTGAACTGGATTCATTAGGTCCTTTGCTCTTCTAAAATCTCAATTCTTTTGAATGGAGGTCCAGTGGGATATTTCAATGTTGAGAGAGGCTTAAGGCAAGGGGATCCCATGTCTCTCATTCTCTTTATTCTAGCAGAGGAGGTTCTGTGCAGAGGGATGCAAGCTCTCATTGGTGAAGGGAAAATTAAACCTCTTCAGGGGCCTCGGGGTGAGGTAATGCCAGTTCATCTTTTATTTGCTGACGACATATTTATTTTCATGAATGCATCTATTAAATATGTTCGTAATCTTAATGTATTCTTGAGGTAGTATCAACAATTTTTTGGTCAGCATGTTAATTTAGATAAAAGTAAGCTCTTCATGGGGAAAGTCAGGCATACTTGAATCAGAGATATTTCTGACACTTTGGGCATCTCGGTTTGCAACTTTCCTACCAAATACCTTGGGGTTCAGATTTTTAAATGCAGGGTGAAGAAGAAATTTTTGCTTCCGGTCTTAGACAAGATTAAGGAGCATATGGCGGGATGGAAAGGGAAGCTTCTCTCAATGGCTGGAAGAGTTCAGCTAGTTCGCCATGTGATTATGGGAATTCCTGTCCACAACTTGGCAGTTTATTTGTGGCCAAATGCTCTTATTAGCTTGATGGAGCGATGGATGAGGAACTTTATATGGACTGGTGATGTGGACAACTCCAAATCAGTGACAATAAAATGGGAGCAGGTCTGCAAGCCCAGGGATGAAGGAGGCTTAGGGCTTTGTAGACTTCGCGATATTAATATATCCCTATTGTGCAAGCAAGTTTGGAACATCAAGCATGGGAACTCAGGTATGAGTAGGCTGTTTAAAGCTAGATTTTTGAAAAATGGAAATATAAAACCATCCTTTAAGTCTTCTACTGTCTGGCCTGGCTTCCGCAAAGTTTGGAATTTAGTTTCTTCCAGAGAGTTGTGGATTAGACTCTGAGTTCTTAAAAAACTCCTTGAAGGTGGCTGATGTCATTCATAATTCTAAATGGGAATTACATCCTGTTCAATCCCCTCTCCTTCATCATTGTTTTGAAGCTATGCGTTCCATTAGCTTGCCGCTTTCTCCCTTGAAGGATAGATGTGTTTGGAGCTGTACCTCCTTGGGCATTTTTTCTTCCTTTTCTGTGTGGGAGGATATAACAAAGCGTAACCCAAAGGCTCCATGGAGCTCCTTGGTTTGGGGAAAGCTTATGCAACCAAGACTATCCAATTTTGGGTGGCGTTTAATGCATAAAAAGCTTCCTACGGATGATATTGTTTCAGCTAAAGGAATTTCCTTGGCTTCCAAATGCACCTTATGTGAAGAGCAAGCGGAGACTTTTAATCATCTATTCATGGGCTGTAAAAATGCTCTTACAATATGGAACATGTTCCTTGACTGTTTTGGATTGATTTGGCCTGATATTGTTGATTTTCCTTAGCTATTGAGTGGTCGATTAGAAAGCACAGGGTGATGGTTCTTAAGGATCCTTGGTCTATGGGGCTTGTCATTGTGGTTGAAAATATTTGGAAGGAAAGGAACTCTAGGAGATATGAGAGTAGATTGCTCTCTCATTTCTTTGCCTTTGATAAGATAAAATGAGACTTCCAAGATTATAAAATTGCTATCTTTGACCGAATATTCCATTTCTCAGATCAAATGTGCTGCCGGCATTTAGGATTGATTATTAGTCCTAAACATCCTCCAAAGATTTTGGACATTTTTTGGTGTAAGCCTCCTCCTAGTTGGGTCAAATTAAATGTGGATGGTAGTTCCATGGGCAACTCTAGTAGGGCTGGTGCAGGTGGAGTTATTCGAAGTGATCTGGGAGTTGTGATTGACTCTTTTAAGAGATTTCTTGAAGTTCAAACCAATTATGTTGCAGAATTTCAAGGTTTGATGATAGATATTCAAATGGCCAAAGATCTGAGAGCAACATCTCTATGGATTGAGTCAAACTCTGCGGCAGTGGTAGTGGCAATCCAAGCTAGATCCATTCCATGGTTTGTTGCCCAAGATTGGATCTCCTTGGAGACTTACTTGCTCTCCATTGTTTGGAAGATTTCTCATTGTTTTAGAGAGGCAAACAGCACAACTGATTCCCTCATGTGACTTAGTGGATACCTGTTGTTGGTCATTGTCGACTCTGGGGTCTTTCTCTATCTCTTCGGCATGGGAGGGTATCAGAAGGACGGCTAGCAAGGTCCCTTGGTACTCTATGGTTTGACGGAAAGGCCTACCTCCTAGGATCTCTACCTTAGGATGGTGTCTAGCTCATGGCAAACTCCCAACGGATGAGCAAATCAAACATAAGGGGATCCATCTTGCTTCCAGGTGTGCTCTCTGCAACCAAGCTAAAGAAAATATTAATCATATCTTCCTCACATGCCCTTTCACGACCAAAGTTTGGAAAACATTTGTTGAGTGCTTTGAGGTTAAGTGGTAGCAGCACCAGTCAGTTGACAACCTGGTTCGATGGTGGAAGGCAAAGGCTAGAGTTCTAAACGTTAAAACTCCCTGGATGATGGGTTTTTCCATTATTGCAGCAAACATTTGGTGGGAAAGGAACAGATGTCGGCATGACAATGAGTACAGAGCTGCGATGCAAATTTTTGAATATAGTCATCATGAGCTTGGCTCTTGCGTAGGGAAGCTGAAGGGGGAGGTGAAAGCTCCAATTGATGTTATTTTTCTGCAGTAAACTGGGTTTGACAGTGGGGTCTCACAAGCATGCTCACCCCCTCGAAGTTCACTGGTGTAAGCCCCAACCAAACTAGCTAAAGGTTAATGTGGATGGCAGCTCTCTGGGAAATCCAGGAAGGGCAGGAGCAGGAGGGATTGTTCGAGATAATGATGGCCAGGTGTGTGACTCATTTAGCATTTTTTTGGGAATAAAAAAGTCTTATGAAGCAGAGGTTGAGGCAGTCATGGAAGGTATTATGATGGCTAAGGCGATGAGTGCAAGGGGCATGTGGATAGAATCTGACTCGGCAGCGGTTGTTTTGGCAATCCAAAGGAACCATATCCCATGGTTTATCCTCCAAAGATGGTTGGATCCTATCCCTTTCCTGGAATCAATCCCTTGGAAGATATTCCATTGCTTTCGTGAAGCAAATCCAATTGCAGATTTTCTGGCAAAAAAGGCTTCAAAATCTGGGAACTCAGAATTCTCGGTGTCTTTCCCAAGACACGTTGCTAATTATGTAGAAAATGATATCCTGGGAAGGCATAGCTTTAGATTCTCCTAGGGTGATGCTTTCTTTCTCTGCTGATGGCCATGCCGAAGGTGGAGTTTGTTAGCGGCTCTAGGGCTCTCTGCTCTGTCCCTGTTTCCTCTTTATGATGTACTCCTTTTTTCTTCTTAATATATTCATCCTTTAGCAAAAAAAAAAAAAAAAAAAAAAAAAACAGCACAACTGATTTTTTGGCTCGGGATGTGGCAAAATCAAGATCATCCGAGACAAACGTCCAGTTTCCTAACCACATTTGGGATGAGGTAGCTCATGCTACCAAGTGTAGGCCTAGATTTCGGTTTTAATTTTCTCTCCTGAGTTTTTTCCTTGCTGATGGCAATGCCGAAGGTGGGGGAAAAATTCAGATTTTAAGTTTGTTGATGTAATTTATTTTTCTCCTTTTTAATGAAATTCTGAATCTTCAGCCAAAAAAAAAAAAACATTTAGAAACAATAAAGGGTTATGTGGTGACCTACTAAGTCTATTTCCCTGCAATCAATCTCGTAGAAGCATGGGATCGAAGAAAAATGGACATAAGGTTGTCATATCCATCATTGCTTCTTTGATTGGAATTGTGTTCCTAGTACTTGCAATTATCAATGTTTTCTACCTGTTGCGAAAAAAAGTGAAAAAAGGAAATATAGAAGCAACAGCAACAAATCATGGCAATATATTTTCAATACGGAATTTTGATGGCAGATTGCTTATGAGGACATTATTCAAGCAATAGAGAATTTTGATTCCAATATTGCATTGGAATTGGAACTTCAGGGAATGTTTACAAAGCAGTGCTACCTACTGACCATGTTGTAGCCTTGAAGAAGTTCCACCCATTGGAAGGTTAGACAATAGTTAATGGTGAAAGCTTTAGGAATGAGATGTGCATATTAATAGAAATAAGGCATCAGAATATTGTCAAACTTAATGGATTTTGTTTCCATCCACGATGCATGTTTCTTGTATATGAGTACATGGAAAAAGGAAGCTTAGCATGTATTTTGAGCAATCAAAAAGAGGCTTTTGGGTAGGATTGGCTGAAAAGAGTAAATGTCATAAAAAATGTGGCTAATGCTTTGTCTTACTTGCATAATGACTGTATTCCACTAATAATTCATCGGGATATTTCAAGTAAAAATTTATTGCTAGACTTGGAACTCGAGGCTCGTGTATCTGATTTTGACATTGCAAGACTATTAAATCCAGACTCATCTAATTACATCACTTAAAGGAACTCATGGATATATTGCTCCAGGTATGTAAATTTGTCATTTCTTTGTAATGTTTTTTTTTTTTTTTCACTTCATTGTTTATGATCTAGGAATTTTTTCCTGAATTGGGCAATTGAAATATTCTCTATCTTAACTTTGAAAAAGGAAAAGATAATGAAAGTGTTAGTATCTCACACCATTGAGACCAAATGCAGCAGAATCATTATAATTTAAAAATTATCTTTATTCAAACTTTGAAAGATTTAGTACACAATCAACAAAAATTAGTTCCTTTTAATTACAATCATTTTATAATAATGGATGAATGTTGTCATGTCCTATTGTTATGATATTTATATGTTTCACGATAAGTTGTTGTTTTTTCCATCAGCAAAACCCCTTAGTTTTTTTTTTTTTTTATTACTTAGGCTATTGCATTATATAAATTAGGACATGTACAAAATATTTATTTAGTTGAGTAATTTAATATGAAAACTAAAGGATATAATGAGTTGCTTATATGCGCTTGAATCTCTTGGTGTTCATAAGAAAATGGGAGAAATCTTTTTGCAAACTAAGGGAATTTCAAAATTATGAGGGGAGCAAAACTTAAAATAGAATAATAAAATTACTCATTTGAAGTGAAAAGAAGCTTTACTATATTCTGTAAAGTACATTATTATATTTTGTATAAATTATTTTCTTTTTCCATATTCTTTTAGAGAAAATAGGAATCCCTAGTACTACTGCGCTTTCCTATTATATTAGAAACAATTTACAATAGCTAAATTATTTTTTCAATGCCCAAAACTTTAGAGTCTAGATCAACCTTACATAATTTTATGAACTAAGTCAAGATCTTAAAGTATATCTGGAGAGGGGTGAAGCACCACATCCAACCCTCCTATCAATCCCAAAATAAACCATAAGACACCCTATAGAATTTATTTAATAAAGACCAAAAAAGCAAAATACATTTGGTGAGGGACATCGAGGGGCACGACAAAAAACAACCCCTTGGATTTTTTTTTTTTTTTTTTTTTAGGGGAAGGGGTTGGGGCTAATTTAGTCAACCAACTGTTGGATTAATCTCTACTTTGAGGTCCCATCTCTACCATATTAGCCCAACATTCATTTATTGTTTACTCTGTATTTCCTACCATTAAACCCAGCTTGCCAAAACTGATATATCATTTTGCTACGTTATCTATTTGACAATGGTAAAGACATTTAGGGTAAAGTTACCGTAACCCAAGGGGGTAGTGCAATTGGTGAGCAATGAACTTGGTAAGAGCAACTAGGACATCCTAAGTTCGACTCCTACTAGACACACCTTAGCCCATTCACATGGGAGTGTTCAGTGCTCTTCACTGCTTTTAGTGAAAGTTGAATGGTTCTCATTCAACCCTGGTAGAACCAGGTCCATGTAGTTGTGGGGTCAGTATGGGCCCACAGGACTAGTCAGAACGAAGGCCTGGATACCTATAAAAGAAAAGGTTAAAGTTGCCGTAGGAGTAGATTTTTTTTTTAATAGAAGAAGAACAATAATATATTACACACTAGAGGAAATAACATAGTTATCCAGTTTACAATTTTTTAGAAAATGTTTTTTAACCATCATCTTGTAGGCAATGTTGGCCAAAAAAACAACCATTTCATTGGTGGCCTGAGTCGAAATGAGACCTATGGGATGGTTATATAAACATCTAAGAGAAGGGGGACTATGCTCCAAGGCCATGATTTGGGTGTTTGGTCTACAAAAAGATTATATAGTTTTTCAGAATTTGTCCATACGTCCTTGATTTGTTAGCCCTTCACTTGTGCTTCCTGCACCCCAAGGAGGAACCCCCTAGTAGAAGCTTCGATGGGATTCCCTCTCAACAAATAGTTAGTTGTGAATGAAATACATTCTCCTCTAAAATGTAGACAATATGCCCAACCACATAATTCGAGATCTGGATTTGCAACAGAAACATATAGCAAAGTGTGACTGTCAAAGTTGGGAAAGTGAGGGGTGGCACAGAAACATATAGCAAAGTGTAACCCCAGTGGAGTAGAAGTTGATATATATAACATATCCACAAAGTTTTTAAAGCTAACTAAAAGGACTAGAATTTCTACGCTGCTCCATCCGCAGCTTTTTTCAGTTATGCACTCTTTCTGCCATGTGTCATGTTAGATGAGGCCGTAAATTTTGTAGACAAGTGGACTAGGTCACCTCTCCTATTTGGAATTGTATTTTGACACATGGAAAAACTTATCTATTGATGTAAGTAGTATGTAGACAATGTTTTTACCTATGTAGAACATGTAAAAATAGAATATATGCTAGACTCACTATAATGAAGGAATATTCAACAGAAGTTTTCCCCAAAGCCATAGAGAAGGGATTCTCCCCATGAACCGCCCTTTTTAGCCATGCACCCTATTCAATGGGACACGAATTTTGTGGAGAGATATACCCTAAGATCCCTCATTCACATGTGAGTTCAGCCTCAAGAAGTTTTCGCAATATCAAAATGAAGCATTAAATGATTCCTAATTACAAAGAGCATGCATGAACTATTGAAAGGTTCACGTATAGAGGGTAAAAACTGAATTTGACTTTTAGAAATGACACTTGATGAACCCAGATCTTGCAATGACATAAACAACAACAACAACACAACAACCTTTTCTGAACTTCCTTTGCTATACCCATCATTGTAATTTATTGTTTTTATTTTAAACTTATTTGTGGTTCTATTTGTACATTTTCACTAAGTCACTTTCTTTCTTCCTTTGCAGAGCTTGCCTACACCATGGCTTTAACTGATAAGTGTGATGTATATAATTTCGGAGTAGTTGCATTAGAAAAAATTATGGGAATGGGATATGTTAGACTCATGCCTTGCCTTTCCATCAGATCAAAGGGTTGCAAAGGATGTGGTTTCTGTTGTGAGAATAGCACTTGCATGTTTACAGTCACCCACAATCCCGTCCATCTATGCATCAAGTAAAAGAACTACTTGTTCTCCAACCATTATTTGTGGAGCATTTTGATACAATTACTATTGGTGATTTAAATGATTTTGAAGTACAATAATTGTTATTGAAGATTCATTTCACCAACAAGAAACTGAGGCAATTCATTTCAGACTGCACTCAAAACTAAGCAATTGTTCTCAAGGTCAGTCTTTTGTTAATTGCATGGTTTCCAATCCAACTTCCAAAACTATAGCCTTTTGGTCTTTTGATAGGAATGGCATGGCTGAAGTCATCACTATAAACCACAGAGTTGGTCTATATTTCTTTAGAGGTAATTCTTTTCTTAAAAAAATTGTAATTTTGATATCTCTATTTTAATATGTATGCTTATAATTGTTGGCTATCTGATTGAGGTTTCTCTGATGTCAATAAGTCATCTTGATTCGTTAATATTTGGAACTTGGATGCACTAGTTGAAGTTGAAGGAAGCTGCAGGGGCTACCCGTTTGTTTCAGCCTCATGTCATAGTCACAATGGACTCCAAGGGATTCTCTTTTCGCTTCCTTATGTAGTAACATTCTACCACTTTTGTTTTGTAGTCATATAGAGACTCAAATTTTTGTTGTATAAGATATTGTTGTAAAATGAGGGAATGTTATGTTGTCTGAGTATCCTATCCTTATCTTATGCTCTAGCTTTCTAGTCCATCAGGAAAATATGAAGCATCATTTTGTGGATATAGAGAGAACATGAAGAATTCAAGATTCGGGAAAATGATTTCCATGGCACAGAAAGTCCCCGAGGTAGTTTGGACAATGAAAGATGGAACACATGGGCAGGAAACAATGTACGGGATCATCCAAGAATGATCTAGGTAAGGTGCTATTCTTTCTATAGCAGCACGATCCAAGTACCATTAATTGTAGAAGAGTTGTTACGATTAGCCCTTCTTTTTTTGTTGAAGGAATCAAGTATTTATTTTATCTCCCAGTTCTTTTTCGAAACAGCTAATGTTTATGACAAGGGATCAATATGAAAGGACTAGATGGGATCCAATCAAGGACTAATATATGCTAGAACAAGAGTATTTTCAGAAGGCAAGCAATGTATAGCTACGATGCCCCTATAAAGAAGAAACCTCCTTGAAAGACATGCAATTGTAAGTCTAGATGGTGCTGCTTGTGTTGTGGTTCTAGGAAGAATAACAAGAAAATGAAGCCAAATAAGGCGGAAGAAAATAAAGTACAGAGAAACTTCAACACAGATATATATGCCCTTGAAAAAATTGAAGAGGGGATGGAAGGTAATTAGTTGCATATTCAGAGTATTAGTTCTTCAGCTGATTCTTGATCTACTCATGCAAACCCACAGTATGGGTTGATCCAGAATGCCGTTCTATTAAATGATTTTATTGGGAAAAAGTTTTTTTCCTGCTGATGGTAATGCCGAAAGTGGGGTTTCCTTTCTCCTTGTGATTGTAATATACATAGATCTTAATCATGTTTTCTATTTTCCTTTTCTTTAACATATTTCTATTTTTATGTATATATATATATATATATATATTTCTTATTTACAATAATGGATCTAAGCTACAACCTGATCTTGGCTATCCTTCGACAAATACCTCGTATTATTACTTGCAATGTCTTGGTGGTCTCAATGTGGATTAGATTATCAACATAATCCTATCTGGTTAGGCATGTCCAAAGGCCTCAATTGAGCAGGGGTATTCGGTTTATTTGCTCAAATTTTACTTTTCATCATGTGATGGGGATAAACAAAGTCAGGTATGACAAGTTTTTGATCAAATTTTACATGGGTATATGTATGGCAACCTACACATTGAATTGATGATCAGATGCACCTTGTTCAACCTCACAATGCTACATCAACATACATGAAAGGGCATGCCATTACATGAAAAAAGATAAATGGTGGAATTAAAGGCTGAAATTTGATACATAGCCAATTGTATTAGAACGATACAATTGGTGGGAGTCCTGTGAGACACCTAACTAGAACTGATTGATTGACTCATCGGCCTTCTTATCAAAATTAGGACCATTTACAAATTGGTCCATCTATCCCGATTTTTAAATGATACCTTTTTTTTTTTTGAAAGATGGCCTACTTAAAGGGTGGGGTCCTCTACTACGTAATAGAGGCGGCAGCTCAGATCCAACACCCTGGAGCTCCTCAAAGGTGTATATCCATGTGTTAGATTTTGTGCCGAAATGCTCCAAGGTGTTGGATCTGATCTATCACCTCTATTGAACAGTAGAGGAGCCGGATCCCTACTTAATTGGTTCCACGATCCAAAAACTAATTAATTAAGCGCAATGATATGTAAATTTTTTGGCCCATATGTTCTTGGCCCATTCTCAATATTTTATATATGATTAGTTAGAAATCAATGGCTGGAAAACAAGCCCGACTTGACTCGCCCTCTCAAAATCTAAAAGTGACTTCGCCGAATCACTTCAAGTTAATTTAGGTTCCTTGTTCTACCTTTTTCTGAACCGCACAAAAAATGAAAGAACCCGACATCGGCTCAAAACCCAAATTGAAACTGAAATCAAACTGATATCTCCCGATAAGAAATCAATAACTGTCCGAAATTCATTGATAGAACATATTTTCTCATAATTTTGTATTCCTTTCTTTTTCCCTCAATATATATGCTAAACGAACTAAAACAAAAACCAGACAAATAACAAAACAATACAAACCCAAAATCAAATCAAACCGAATCGAAAGTACTGGGCCTTCTCTACTAGTTAGTTTATTCACCATTCTTACACCAAAACCAGCAACCCAATCCAAAACCCGCCAGAACCAATGGACTGACACCCATTCCACTCCCTAAACGGATTTCTCTCCCACATATCAATTGGTTTTTATTTATTTATTTATTTATTTTTGTCATTTTTTTGGGGTAAAGAATGTACCCATTCCATGTTAGATAGATGATTTTTCATCCTAATAATTCAATTTTGAGTTTTATAAGGCCCACTAGTTATTTAAAGCCCCGGAACATGAGCCTTGCATAGTCCAGGGTAGGAGGTGAAATATGGTTGGATTGGGTTGGGTTTCTAAAAACCCCAATTGAATCCTAGGTCTTCAAAATTCAATTCAGATCCAATCCAATCTTGTCGGGTTCACACTCAGGGCTAATTCCTGTCAGGCTTAGGGTTGGAATCATGTTAACCCTAGCTGGTCTTATATTTATTTTATTTTTTTCCTTACAAAGGGTCACAAATGTTAAGTTTATACTTAACAAAGGGGGGTTGGAAGATGTTAAGATTATGGCGAGCCCTTGTCCAACCCTTATCCATAAATTTGCAGCAAGTAAGGTTGTCAATTTGGTTATTAGATAGACATTTTAATCATCTGGCATCACCATATCTCCCAAAAACTGGACATGCCAAATTTTGGCTGAAATCGTTATGATTGCTAATAGTTCAAATCAATAGATGATAGGAGACACAAAGACAACCTATGTAAAGAAAATGGGAGAAATAGTTTGGTCATTTGGTCGTCTTCGCTTAATAGGTAAGAATATTTGGCTTGTGTAACTCATGATGTGGGTTGAAGTCATACAAACAGATTGTGTAACGCATGATCTGGGCCTTGGGGAAGGGAAACACTATTATTAAACATATTAATAGATCAGAGTTAAAATCGGGCCGGGCTGGGCCTAGATCTCAACCTAGGTCCAGCACAAGGGTTGGGTCGGGTTGAGTCAGATTGACTCTCATAATTGGGTTAGATAGAATTTGGGCACAGGACCGGCCAAGACAGGTTCGGTTGGTTAGACCCAAACTTACACTCCCTAGGCATGGGTATGCCTTGTCTACCTAAAGGTCATGAGTGGTGTCAAGTCTTCCAACTAAAAGTGTTTGGATTATAGAAATTATTTGAAAAATAATAATTATCAAGAAAAAGAGTAGAAGAATAAGAACAGAAATAAAATACTATTTATGTTTTTTGATAAAATAAAAAAAATTTAATTATTATAAAACTTAGAGTCCAATATGGAATCATTACACAACCACAACTCCGCTAAATCCCACTAGAAGACCCACTACCATGCGCTACCACTGTAAACCATAGTGTTTCAATTTTCATTATTGTCATGGGAGTTTCATCACCTTGGCACTCAAATCTGAAAGTGGTGGATACCCACATATAAGGATGATTCATTGAGTGTTTGAAGTTGGTTTCAAGAATGTATTCTCCCTCACAAGTTAATTTTATTAGAAAGATTCAAGTGACTCAAGAAATTTAAAGATGAAATGCCTAGCAGAATCTCCCATGAAAGTTGGTTGCCTAAGAGATACCGACTTTCAGAGATTTAAAGATAACCAACTCTGAAAATTGTCCTAAGTTTTCAAGAATGCCCACATATTTGATTTCATAGAGAAATCCAAAAATACCAACTCTGAAAGATGTCCTACATTATCAGAAATGGGCAACCTCAAGGAAGGGATTTTCGCCTCAAGAAGTGTGCATGTAGTTTTCAGTTCAACTCCTCTTACATCCTTGGGGCCACTCACATGGAATGTTTAGTGCTCTTCACTTCTTTTGGTGAAAGTTGAATAATTTTCATTCAATCTTAGTAAGACATGGATCCTACGATTATGGGGCCAGTAAGGACCCGTGGGACTAGTCAAACCAAAGGCCTGCATACCCATTGTTAGCCAAAAAAAAAAAAAAAAAGTCAAGAACAGACCCACTCATTTGATTAAAAAAGAGATCTAATTCTTTCGAATGACCAGATGCTTCCAATTGATATAGGCAAATGCTGACCAAAGCCGCTAGATCTCAAAATCAAAATCAAAGTCAAAGTCATCCACATTGCAATTGTTTTGATTTCATTGATTATTCCAACTTGTAATTAATACGTTACTCACCAAAGTCTTTAGCTTATAATTTATTTTCCCCTCTCACTAATTTTTTCCAAGTTAATAATCAGAGCAATTTGATTACTTATATTGTTTCCATTGACTGCCGATTGCAATGCATTATTGACCAATTTTCCTACTCTTTTAGTAATGAAAGTCTTTCACATAGTTCCGAGACTTTAATGGTCTACATCATGGCCGGTGTCTCGTCAATTCCTAAACCAGTACTGAAGCATAAAGGTGGCCTCCTTCACCTATTGAATTCCTTATCGTAGCACAAAGGAAGAAAATTTCCTTCACTGGTTCACATTCATTCCCTCCACTGTTTAAGTGTCCACTTGATTGGTCTCTTTTCATTATTACATTACACTCCCACCCATTATTGACATTGCGGAAACTACTCATCCTTAATGAAATCCAAATATCTAGAGCAAGCGGTGAGGTGTAGTGAGCATCCAAAGGTTGGGAGGGCACAGCCATGCACCCCAGCCGTTGGATGCTCACTACACCTCATCACCTCACTGCAAACGATGTTGACGCCTCCTAATGCAATGCCATAAATACTGATAGTCATGGTGAAGGGAAATCTCATCTTAAAAATATATCGGCAAACTTAGTTGCGGGTTCATTATGAAACATGGGCTTTAAGGTAAAATTCACAATTGACCGAATTTTCCTCTAATACATAAAATTAAGGGTATAATTTGTATTTAGTGTTAAATTTGGAGCATATTTAGTATTATGCCAATATGAAGAAGGAAACCGTTGTGTTCAAGTGCGGAGCTCTATACCATTTAGAGCTCCATATGATTAGGAGAAAAAGAAGCACATGACATTGGACTGCAGATTCCAGCATGTGACCTCTCACATAATGTGATGTGAGGCTCATACTGAAACTCTTTTCATTTTTAGTAGTATCTCCAAGCTCTTCTTGTTGGTGCGTCCAAAATACATATAAACTTTATACTTTCATAGATCACTCTTCCAAACCCAGCGTCTCCACTGTGAAGACAAAGGGGTCAAGCTTGAATTGATAGTGGCCAATATATTTCCAAACAGTGAAACTGCAATCTTGTAAATTTATGATACTCTAAGCCTCCTAAAGCTTGAGTCCTAGTTGCCCAACCATGTTCAAGTCTAATGCTGTTATAACAGTTAGATTTTCCCAAGAAAAATGAACCTGGCCAGGGTAAAGGGTGTAGAGGTTCCAAGGATCAGGTTCAAATTGGGAGCCCACGCCATGGATATGATTTGATCTGAGACTGTAAGTTGTAAAATTTCTCTATTTTCCCACTACTTCCTAGTGATTTCCTGAATGTTATCCTCCTTGTTTTTCCACCACTTAGAAGTTAGAAGTGATTGAATAATTCAATCATTCAAGTTATAATCAAAGTAGAGACTGAGACTGTAAGTTGTAATGCATTATTGACCTAATATTATAGTCTCTCACATAGTTCATAGTTCTGAGATTCTAAACCAGTGAAGCACAAAGGTGGCCTCCTCCACTATTTTTTGTGTGTGTGTGTGTGTGGGGGGGGGGGGTTGTTCCTCATTTTAGTACAAATAAAAGGCAGAAGTTTCCTTCACCCATCGTGTTAAGTTTGTCTCGAATTCTTGACCCGTTTTGAAGATTGATCTGCTTCGACATATTTTGGTGGCGACCTGAATGGGAAGTTTTATGAGATCTGTGATGAAAGCAGAGGGATTGGGCCTATAGGCCCAAGCTCGGAGCCCAGCACTGATCTTGTATGGGGGTGCGGCACTGATCTTGTATTTCCTGATGTTGTATGGGGGTGTGGTATGGTTCGACCAGGTCGACCTGCAACTTGGAGCATATATAATGTATTGTTGTCTTGTTGAGAAAGTCATTGTATTTGGGGGGGAGTTTTAAGCTAGGGTTTCAGGGTGAGTTTTATCACCGCTGCTTGGGTGTAATTTCTCTTCTGCATAGTGAAACATCTTCTTCTTTGCCCAAGGACGTAGCACACCACCCTCGTGTGTGAACCTCGTTAAATCTCTATGTCGTACAAATCTTTTGTCTATTTATTTTCGTGGTTCTTGGTGTTTGTTCTCACACATTGAAATTCCTTCCCTCCATGGGTAAAGTATCCACTTGCTTGGTCTATTGGTTATCATCACATTACACTCCCAAGCACCCTGTATTGACTTGTCAAAATACCCATAGCAAGGGTTTATACCTAACAATATTCCTTGCTGACTCTTTGGGAAAAAAAAATTAATAACAATAATATAATCCCATACCAAATCATTTCTTCAAATTTCCCTCCACTTCTAAGGTCATAGCCTTGTGGTAGCTTCATCGATGTTACCTATCAAATAAAAGGCCTGCTCAAGAAGACCCTTCTTTGGGAAAAGAAATTTACAACCCATGAGCCTTCTTCCTCCACATGGCATTGTTCCATCAGGCTTTCGCTAATTCTGGAAAATTCGCCACTGTTGTCTTCCGTAGGAGTCTGCGTCGTGTCTCAGTCCTAGTGTGATTGATCATCCTCTTGAACCAGTGTAATGCCATACTACTGATAGCCATGGGTGTAGAGAAACTCGGTCTTGAAAAGTATGTCTACAAAATCCTAGTTGCAAGTAAAAAACAATACATAGTCTTCAATATAAAATTTAAAATTGAATGGAACTATCCTCCAGTACATTAAGTTAGTGTATAATTGGTACTTGAATGAATGCTAACTGTGGGGCATATTTTGAATTATGTCAATGAGGAGAAGGAAACTAAGGTGCTCAAATGTGGAGCTTCATCATACCTGTTCCAGTATGGACTTGACAATTTTCAAAACCTCTCAATCTTCTATGCGTGTGGTGGACGAAGTCCAAAAGAAATAGAGAGAAAGGGACAACTCTAGCATGGGTGTGACCATGTGATTAACAATTCAGTCAGACTTTTTTTTTTTTTCATTTGCTAAAATGATTAGGGTGGTAGAATGTAAAAACACAAATAGATGAAGTTGTGGTAGAACATAAACGTTTAGGGAATTTTAGAAGTACTCTAAGCTGATATGGATCATCCTGAATCAGATCATATCGAATAGATTTATCCCAATTTTAATTTTTTAATAAAAATCAGTTTTTATTATGCTTTTACCCTTGGACCATAGCCATGTGTCGGGATCAGATCAATCAAGATTGAAGATTGATCAAGGCCTATTAATTTGAAGAATCCAAAATGAATTGTCAATCCCAATAGGGGAATATAAACAACCATTACATTTATCATTCCCAATATGTTTCCTTCCTATATGGAAGATACATATTGAGAGTTTATATTGATTGAATGTGCAATGCATTCAAATCTTCCCACCATATTGTTTTTTCAGGTCCACAAGATTGCGACTCGTGATTTGGTCATTTTTTCATCTGACCAAATCTAATAGTTCTTCTGAATGGAAGTCGCACAAACATGAATTGCAGGTAGTAGAAACAGAGGATTCGTGAATCTAATCTTCGTTTTCAAAAGAGGATTCACTGTGAGAGAGAACCAACACCTCCACACCTTCGTTTGATTTGTAGTTACGTTTCTTTCACGCAACAAATTAAATAGTTGAATTGTGGGAAAATTAAAGAGTTGAACCTTATTTTATTTATTTATTTGGAATTCAAAAAACAAGCCTCTCTATAAATTAGCAATCAAGAGGACAACATAATGGTATGTATGTATGATTGATTCACTCACTGCAAACAACATACATACAGTACCGAACCGTTCTTCTCGCAGTACATCTCCGACTCCATTAATGTCGTTTTTCTATCTTTGCCTAATCATCTTATTCCTCAGTACTTCCTCTGCGTTTGGTAATGGGTCTCTTCCTCTCAGTTGTCATCAAGTGAAACAGAGGCTCTCCTCAAATGGAAAGCCACTCTCCAAAACTACTCTGTTCCTGCTTTCCGTTCTTGGAAGCTTACATCATCACCATCATCTCCCAACACCAATACTACTGCTACGGCTTCTTCATCATCAGCATCAATCCCCTGCTGCAAGTGGTTTGGTATAACCTGTAACAAAGCCGGAAGCAGCGTGGTTGAGATTAGCCTTCCAGGACTCGAGCTGCAAGGTACGCTTCACAACTTCACCTTCTCTTCCTTTCCCAATCTCCTCCGTCTCAATCTCAGCCTCAATGGACTCACAGGACCCATACCAGTGCATATTGGTAGCCTCTCCAAACTCACCCTCCTTGATCTCTCCAATAATTATCTTTCCAGCGTTCTGCCTCCCTTAAGTATATTAAGCAGCCTGCAATTCTTAGACCTCTATGGCAATGAAATCAGTGGCACAATTCCTTTAGAAATAGGGAATATGAAAAATCTGGTTGAGTTAGCAATAGGTTCGAATAAATTCACTGATATGATCCCCCATGTCCTAGCTAATTTAAGCAACCTTCACTTTCTATACTTGCATACCAATGAACTCAGTGGTGCAATACCTTACGTAATGGGAAATCTAGAAAATTTGGTTGAGTTGGACCTAGCTGAAAACAAACTCATTGGTCCAATCCCTCATTCTCTGGCTAATTTAACTAGATTGAAGAGCCTCTATTTGTATGGCAATCAATTATTTGGTCTGATGCCTTCTGAAATCGGAGATATGAAAAATTTGATTGACTTGGGACTATATCAAAACAACCTCAGCGGTCCAATCCCTCATTCTCTGGCTAATTTAACTAGATTGAAGAGCCTCTATTTGTATAGCAATCAATTATCTGGTCCTGTGCCTTCTAAAATCGGAGATATGAAAAATCTGATTGACTTGGAGCTATCTGAAAACAACCTCAGAGGTCCAATCCCTCATTCTCTGGCTAATTTAAGTAGACTAGAGACCCTCTATTTGGATTCGAATCAATTATTTGGTCCTGTGCCTTCTGAAATCGGAGATATGAAAAGTCTGATTGACTTGGAGCTATCTGAAAACAACCTCAGTGGTTCAATCCCTCATTCTCTGTCTAATTTAATTAGACTAGAGACCCTCTATTTGCATTCGAATCAATTATCTGGTCCAATGCCATCTGATATCGTAGATATGAAAAATTTGATTGACTTGGAGCTAAAACAACCTTAGTGGTCCAATCCCTCATTCTCTGTCTAATTTAACTAGACTGAAGAGCCTTTATTTGTACGAGAATCAATTATTTGGTTCCATACCTCAAGACTTTGGAAGTCAAGCGTCTATTGTAGACCTCCAGTTGTCTGACAACCTCTTATCTGGAAGCTTACCGCAACAAATATGCCAAGGACGATCACTTCAAAGATTAGCGGCTCAAAACAGTAGTCTTACGGGTCCTATTCCTGACTTCAGAAATTGCACAAGTTTAATGAGAGTTAGACTTGAAAAAAACCTATTAGTAGGAAATATAACTGATAGTTTTGGTGTATATCCACATCTTTATTACATTGACATGAGTCACAACAGACTATATGGAGAGCTATCACCACATTGGGGAAAATGTAAGAATTTGTCAGTTCTGAAGATTTCTGGAAATAATATTAGTGGGAAGATACCACTTGAGATTGGTCAATTAACTCAACTTGGAGAACTTGATCTTTCTTCCAACAAACTTGCTAGAGAAATACCAAAGGAACTTGGTAACTTATCTACATTGCACCTTTTGTATTTAAATGACAACCAGATTTCAGGGCATGTACCAGTTAAAATCGGAAAATTAATCAATTTGGACCATCTAGATTTATTGGCCAACTGCTTGATTGGATCAATCCCGACGCAACTTGGTCAATGCTCCAAATTGTTGTCATTAAATTTGAGCTATAATTCATTGAATGGAAGCATTCCATCTCAAATTGGTGAACTTGTATCCCTACAAGTTCAATTGGACCTTAGTCAGAACTCAATCAGTGGACCGATACCACCAGAGCTTGAAAATTTGATGATGCTGGAAATTTTGAATCTATCCCATAATATGATCACAGCCTCAATACCTTTTTCTCTTGAAAATATGGTTAGCTTAGTATCTCTTGATCTGTCCTACAATGAGTTAGAGGGTGTTGTCCCCAACACTAGGGTTTTTAGAAATGCTTCTTCACCTCAAGCATTTAGAAACAATAAAGAGTTATGTGGTGAACTTCAAGGTCTACTTCCTTGCAATCCATCTCTTACAAGCAAAGGATTGAAAAAAAGTGGACATAAAGTCGTCATATCTCTCGTTGCTTCTTTGATAGGACTTTTGTTCCTAATATTTGCAATTATTGGTGTTTTCTTCCTCTTGCGAAAAAAAGTGAAAAAAGGGAATATAGAAGAGGCAAGAAGAAACCATGGCAATATCTTTTCAATATGGAATTTCAATGGCAAGATTGCTTATGAGGATATTATTCAAGCAACAGAGGGTTTTGATGTCAAATATTGCATTGGAAATGGAACTTATGGGAGTGTTTACAAAGCAGTGCTACCTACAGGCCATGTAGTCGCCTTGAAGAAGTTCCATCCATTGGAAGGTGAGTTGATAGTTGATGAGGAAAGCTTTGGGAATGAGATTCGTGTGTTAACAGAATTACGGCATCGAAACATTGTCAAACTTTATGGATTCTGCTCTCATCCACGATGCATGTTTCTAGTTTATGAGTATATGGAAAAAGGAAGCATAGCACATATCTTAAGCAATCAAGCAAAGGCTATGGAGTTTGATTGGCTGAAAAGAGTAAATGCCATCAAAAGTGTTGCCAATGCTTTGTCTTACTTGCATCATGATTGCATTCCACCAATAATTCATCGGGATATTTCAAGCAAAAATATTTTGCTAGACTTGGAATTTGAGGCTCATGTATCCGATTTTGGCATTGCAAGATTATTAAAGCCAGACTCATCTAATTGGTCGTCACTTAAAGGAACTTATGGATATATTGCTCCAGGTATTTAATTTTCAATGCTATATACTATATTTTGTTGTTTGAGGTTTCTTTATTTTTACTGTAGTATTTCAGACCTTGGATTTTTTCTGAATTGGGCTATTGAAGTAATTTTCATCTTAATATTGAAAAAGAAAAAGATAAAGTGTTTGTATATCATACCTTCAATTCCAAGTGGAGGACAATTGTCATAGTATGAAAAATATAACGTTTGAACTTTGAAAGATTTAGTTCACAATCACCAAAACTTTGATTAAAAAAAAATATTTTTTTGTTTATTTTAATTACAATCCTTTTGGAATAATAGGATGAATATTGCTATATCCTATTGTTATGGTATTTATATGTTACATTAGAAATTATTAAATTTCCATCCGTAAATATCCTTCAGATTCTTTTTGACTCAAGTTAATGCATTATATAAATTAGGATGAGTACAAAATATTTTATTTAAGTGAGTAATTTAATAAAAAAAACTAAAGGATATCATAAATTTCTTCAATACCCTTGAATTTCTGGGTGTTCCTAAATTAAAATGGGCAAAAACCTTATGCAAACTAAAGAAATATCATAAGTATTGGGGGTGGGAAGCAAAATAGAACTATGAAACCACTCATTTGTAAAGGAAAAGAAGCCCTAGTATATTTCATAAGCTACCCAAGTATACTTTGTAATAAATTAATTTTGTTTTTCCAATTCTTATACGGAAAATAAGTATCCCTAGCACTACTATGCATTACTATTGAATTATAAACAAGATACAATATTTAAAAGAAAAGACAAAAAAAAGTAATGGCCAAAGTTTTAGGAGTCTAAGTTAATCAAGTCAAGATCTAAAAGAATATTTAAGGAGGGGTGGAGTGCCATATCCAGCCCTCCCATCAAACCCAAAATAAATCTTGGGTTACCTTCTGAATTTATTTAATCAAGACCAAAAAATGAAAAAAACATTTGGTGAGGGTTGTCAAGGGCACATACAACCATCCTCAAACATAAAACCAACTCCCTGGATTTATTTATTTATTTACTTTTTTTTTTTGGGGGGG